>NW_028187226.1:0-45052 GCF_057381845.1 Rhamphochromis longiceps
GGGTGCCATAAAGAAAAAGGATAGAAAGAAAGCTCCCCAAGTAGGGTTTGAGAAAAAAAGAGAGAGAGTAAGAAAGCTCCCCAAGTAGGGTTGAGAGGAAAAGAGGAAAAGAGAGAAACATAGAAAAAACTAAGTACAGAAAAATTAAAAAGCCAAGAAAAAACCTAAGTAAGAAGGAACAGAAAAAAGTAAAGACAAAAAAGTCAGAAAGAAAAAGCTAAGAAAAGAAAAAGTATAAATAGAGGACAAACCAGTCCCTACCCTCATTGAGCCCAGCCTGATGAAGGCGAAGTAACGCCGAAACGTCGCGACGGGCTCAATAGAAACAACTAATGGCCACTACTACCCAATGATGGGCAATTTTTTGATCCGGGGGCATCAGTGCCTACCCCAGTCGAGTGAGCGTGCATCAGGGGACCCAGACTTCTGCCTGGGACCCCTTTCTTTCCCCAAACCCTTACCAGCCAGGTCCCGGTGGAGTGGGCGATGCCCCTACCCACATCTCCTACCCTAACCCTAACCTATCCCCCCCTCCCTGTCCCAACCCCAGAAAAAACAGAAAAAAAGCCTAAAAAAATGGAAAAACAAAAAACAGAAAAAGAAGCCTAAATAGAGTGGTTACTAAGGATGGGGGTGCCAGAAAAACAAGATGATAGACAGAGTGGACTAAGGAATAGGGGGTGCCATAAAGAAAAAGGATAGAAAGAAAGCTCCCCAAGTAGGGTTGAGAAAAAAAGAGAGAGAGTAAGAAAGCTCCCCAAGTAGGGTTGAGAGGAAAAGAGGAAAGAGAGAAACATAGAAAAAACTAAGTACAGAAAAAATTAAAAGCCAAGAAAAAACCTAAGTAAGAAGGAACAGAAAAAAGTAAAGACAAAAAAGTCAGAAAGAAAAGCTAAGAAAAGAAAAAGTATAAATAGAGGACAAACCAGTCCCTACCCTCATTGAGCCCAGCCTGATGAAGGCGAAGTAACGCCGAAACGTCGCGACGGGCTCAATAGAACAACTAATGGCCACTACTACCCAATGATGGGCAATTTTTTGATCCGGGGGCATCAGTGCCTACCCCAGTCGAGTGAGCGTGCATCAGGGGACCCAGACTTCTGCCTGGGACCCCTTTCTTTCCCCAAACCCTTACCAGCCAGGTCCCGGTGGAGTGGGCGATGCCCCTACCCACATCTCCTACCCTAACCCTAACCTATCCCCCCCTCCCTGTCCCAACCCCAGAAAAAACAGAAAAAAAGCCTAAAAAATGGAAAAACAAAAAACAGAAAAAGAAGCCTAAATAGAGTGGTTACTAAGGATGGGGGTGCCAGAAAAACAAGATGATAGACAGAGTGGACTAAGGAATAGGGGGTGCCATAAAGAAAAAGGATAGAAAGAAAGCTCCCCAAGTAGGGTTGAGAAAAAAAGAGAGAGAGTAAGAAAGCTCCCCAAGTAGGGTTGAGAGGAAAAGAGGAAAAGAGAGAAACATAGAAAAAACTAAGTACAGAAAAAATTAAAAAGCCAAGAAAAAACCTAAGTAAGAAGGAACAGAAAAAAGTAAAGACAAAAAAGTCAGAAAGAAAAGCTAAGAAAAGAAAAAGTATAAATAGAGGACAAACAGTCCCTACCCTCATTGAGCCCAGCCTGATGAAGGCGAAGTAACGCCGAAACGTCGCGACGGGCTCAATAGAACAAACTAATGGCCACTACTACCCAATGATGGGCAATTTTTTGATCCGGGGGCATCAGTGCCTACCCCAGTCGAGTGAGCGTGCATCAGGGGACCCAGACTTCTGCCTGGGACCCTTTCTTTCCCCAAACCCTTACCAGCCAGGTCCCGGTGGAGTGGGCGATGCCCCTACCCACATCTCCTACCCTAACCCTAACCTATCCCCCCTCCCTGTCCCAACCCCAGAAAAAACAGAAAAAAAGCCTAAAAAAATGGAAAAACAAAAAACAGAAAAGAAGCCTAAATAGAGTGGTTACTAAGGATGGGGGTGCCAGAAAAACAAGATGATAGACAGAGTGGACTAAGGAATAGGGGGTGCCATAAAGAAAAAGGATAGAAAGAAAGCTCCCCAAGTAGGGTTGAGAAAAAAAGAGAGAGAGTAAGAAAGCTCCCCAAGTAGGGTTGAGAGGAAAGAGGAAAAGAGAGAAACATAGAAAAAACTAAGTACAGAAAAAATTAAAAAGCCAAGAAAAAACCTAAGTAAGAAGGAACAGAAAAAAGTAAAGACAAAAAAGTCAGAAAGAAAAGCTAAGAAAAGAAAAAGTATAAATAGAGGACAAACCAGTCCCTACCCTCATTGAGCCCAGCCTGATGAAGGCGAAGTAACGCCGAAACGTCGCGACGGGCTCAATAGAACAACTAATGGCCACTACTACCCAATGATGGGCAATTTTTGATCCGGGGGCATCAGTGCCTACCCCAGTCGAGTGAGCGTGCATCAGGGGACCCAGACTTCTGCCTGGGACCCCTTTCTTTCCCCCAAACCCTTACCAGCCAGGTCCCGGTGGAGTGGGCGATGCCCCTACCCACATCTCCTACCCTAACCCTAACCTATCCCCCCCTCCCTGTCCCAACCCCAGAAAAAACAGAAAAAAAGCCTAAAAAAATGGAAAAACAAAAAACAGAAAAAGAAGCCTAAATAGAGTGGTTACTAAGGATGGGGGTGCCAGAAAAACAAGATGATAGACAGAGTGGACTAAGGAATAGGGGGTGCCATAAAGAAAAAGGATAGAAAGAAAGCTCCCCAAGTAGGGTTGAGAAAAAAAGAGAGAGAGTAAGAAAGCTCCCCAAGTAGGGTTGAGAGGAAAAGAGGAAAAGAGAGAAACATAGAAAAAACTAAGTACAGAAAAAATTAAAAAGCCAAGAAAAAACCTAAGTAAGAAGGAACAGAAAAAAGTAAAGACAAAAAAGTCAGAAAGAAAAGCTAAGAAAAGAAAAAGTATAAATAGAGGACAACCAGTCCCTACCCTCATTGAGCCCAGCCTGATGAAGGCGAAGTAACGCCGAAACGTCGCGACGGGCTCAATAGAACAACTAATGGCCACTACTACCCAATGATGGGCAATTTTTTGATCCGGGGGCATCAGTGCCTACCCCAGTCGAGTGAGCGTGCATCAGGGGACCCAGACTTCTGCCTGGGACCCCTTTCTTTCCCCAAACCCTTACCAGCCAGGTCCCGGTGGAGTGGGCGATGCCCCTACCCACATCTCCTACCCTAACCCTAACCTATCCCCCCCTCCCTGTCCCAACCCCAGAAAAAACAGAAAAAAAGCCTAAAAAAATGGAAAAACAAAAAACAGAAAAAGAAGCCTAAATAGAGTGGTTTACTAAGGATGGGGGTGCCAGAAAAACAAGATGATAGACAGAGTGACTAAGGAATAGGGGTGCCATAAAGAAAAAGGATAGAAAGAAAGCTCCCCAAGTAGGGTTGAGAAAAAAAGAGAGAGAGTAAGAAAGCTCCCCAAGTAGGGTTGAGAGGAAAAGAGGAAAAGAGAGAAACATAGAAAAAACTAAGTACAGAAAAAATTAAAAAGCCAAGAAAAAACCTAAGTAAGAAGGAACAGAAAAAAGTAAAGACAAAAAGTCAGAAAGAAAAGCTAAGAAAAGAAAAAGTATAAATAGAGGACAAACCAGTCCCTACCCTCATTGAGCCCAGCCTGATGAAGGCGAAGTAACGCCGAAACGTCGCGACGGGCTCAATAGAACAACTAATGGCCACTACTACCCAATGATGGGCAATTTTTTGATCCGGGGGCATCAGTGCCTACCCCAGTCGAGTGAGCGTGCATCAGGGGACCCAGACTTCTGCCTGGGACCCCTTTCTTTCCCCAAACCCTACCAGCCAGGTCCCGGTGGAGTGGGCGATGCCCCTACCCACATCTCCTACCCTAACCCTAACCTATCCCCCCCTCCCTGTCCCAACCCCAGAAAAAACAGAAAAAAAGCCTAAAAAAATGGAAAAACAAAAAACAGAAAAAGAAGCCTAAATAGAGTGGTTACTAAGGATGGGGGTGCCAGAAAAACAAGATGATAGACAGAGTGGACTAAGGAATAGGGGGTGCCATAAAGAAAAAGGATAGAAAGAAAGCTCCCCAAGTAGGGTTGAGAAAAAAAGAGAGAGAGTAAGAAAGCTCCCCAAGTAGGGTTGAGAGGAAAAGAGGAAAAGAGAGAAACATAGAAAAAACTAAGTACAGAAAAAATTAAAAAGCCAAGAAAAAACCTAAGTAAGAAGGAACAGAAAAAAGTAAAGACAAAAAGTCAGAAAGAAAAGCTAAGAAAAGAAAAAGTATAAATAGAGGACAAACCAGTCCCTACCCTCATTGAGCCCAGCCTGATGAAGGCGAAGTAACGCCGAAACGTCGCGACGGGCTCAATAGAACAACTAATGGCCACTACTACCCAATGATGGGCAATTTTTTGATCCGGGGCATCAGTGCCTACCCCAGTCGAGTGAGCGTGCATCAGGGGACCCAGACTTCTGCCTGGGACCCCTTTCTTTCCCCAAACCCTTACCAGCCAGGTCCCGGTGGAGTGGGCGATGCCCCTACCCACATCTCCTACCCTAACCCTAACCTATCCCCCCCTCCCTGTCCCAACCCCAGAAAAAACAGAAAAAAAGCCTAAAAAAATGGAAAAACAAAAACAGAAAAAGAAGCCTAAATAGAGTGGTTACTAAGGATGGGGGTGGCCAGAAAAACAAGATGATAGACAGAGTGGACTAAGGAATAGGGGGTGCCATAAAGAAAAGGATAGAAAGAAAGCTCCCCAAGTAGGGTTGAGAAAAAAAGAGAGAGAGTAAGAAAGCTCCCCAAGTAGGGTTGAGAGGAAAAGAGGAAAAGAGAGAAACATAGAAAAAACTAAGTACAGAAAAAATTAAAAAGCCAAGAAAAAACCTAAGTAAGAAGGAACAGAAAAAAGTAAAGACAAAAAAGTCAGAAAGAAAGCTAAGAAAAGAAAAAGTATAAATAGAGGACAAACCAGTCCCTACCCTCATTGAGCCCAGCCTGATGAAGGCGAAGTAACGCCGAAACGTCGCGACGGGCTCAATAGAACAACTAATGGCCACTACTACCCAATGATGGGCAATTTTTTGATCCGGGGGCATCAGTGCCTACCCCAGTCGAGTGAGCGTGCATCAGGGGACCCAGACTTCTGCCTGGGACCCCTTTCTTTCCCCAAACCCTTACCAGCCAGGTCCCGGTGGAGTGGGCGATGCCCCTACCCACATCTCCTACCCTAACCCTAACCTATCCCCCCCTCCCTGTCCCAACCCCAGAAAAAACAGAAAAAAAGCCTAAAAAAATGGAAAAACAAAAAACAGAAAAAGAAGCCTAAATAGAGTGGTTACTAAGGATGGGGGTGCCAGAAAAACAAGATGATAGACAGAGTGGACTAAGGAATAGGGGGTGCCATAAAGAAAAAGGATAGAAAGAAAGCTCCCCAAGTAGGGTTGAGAAAAAAAGAGAGAGAGTAAGAAAGCTCCCCAAGTAGGGTTGAGAGGAAAAGAGGAAAAGAGAGAAACATAGAAAAAACTAAGTACAGAAAAAATTAAAAAGCCAAGAAAAAACCTAAGTAAGAAGGAACAGAAAAAAGTAAAGACAAAAAAGTCAGAAAGAAAAGCTAAGAAAAGAAAAAGTATAAATAGAGGACAAACCAGTCCCCTACCCTCATTGAGCCCAGCCTGATGAAGGCGAAGTAACGCCGAAACGTCGCGACGGGCTCAATAGAACAACTAATGGCCACTACTACCCAATGATGGGCAATTTTTTGATCCGGGGGCATCAGTGCCTACCCCAGTCGAGTGAGCGTGCATCAGGGGACCCAGACTTCTGCCTGGGACCCCTTTCTTTCCCCAAACCCTTACCAGCCAGGTCCCGGTGGAGTGGGCGATGCCCCTACCCACATCTCCTACCCTAACCCTAACCTATCCCCCCTCCCTGTCCCAACCCCAGAAAAACAGAAAAAAAGCCTAAAAAAATGGAAAAACAAAAAACAGAAAAAGAAGCCTAAATAGAGTGGTTACTAAGGATGGGTGCCAGAAAAACAAGATGATAGACAGAGTGGACTAAGGAATAGGGGGTGCCATAAAGAAAAAGGATAGAAAGAAAGCTCCCCAAGTAGGGTTGAGAAAAAAAGAGAGAGAGTAAGAAAGCTCCCAAGTAGGGTTGAGAGGAAAAGAGGAAAAGAGAGAAACATAGAAAAAACTAAGTACAGAAAAAATTAAAAAGCCAAGAAAAAACCTAAGTAAGAAGGAACAGAAAAAAGTAAAGACAAAAAGTCAGAAAGAAAAGCTAAGAAAAGAAAAGTATAAATAGAGGACAAACCAGTCCCTACCCTCATTGAGCCCAGCCTGATGAAGGCGAAGTAACGCCGAAACGTCGCGACGGGCTCAATAGAACAACTAATGGCCACTACTACCCAATGATGGGCAATTTTTTGATCCGGGGGCATCAGTGCCTACCCCAGTCGAGTGAGCGTGCATCAGGGGACCCAGACTTCTGCCTGGGACCCCTTTCTTTCCCCAAACCCTTACCAGCCAGGTCCCGGTGGAGTGGGCGATGCCCCTACCCACATCTCCTACCCTAACCCTAACCTATCCCCCCCTCCCTGTCCCAACCCCAGAAAAAAACAGAAAAAAGCCTAAAAAAATGGAAAAACAAAAACAGAAAAAGAAGCCTAAATAGAGTGGTTACTAAGGATGGGGTGCCAGAAAAACAAGATGATAGACAGAGTGGACTAAGGAATAGGGGGTGCCATAAAGAAAAAGGATAGAAAGAAAGCCTCCCCAAGTAGGGTTGAGAAAAAAAGAGAGAGAGTAAGAAAGCTCCCCAAGTAGGGTTGAGAGGAAAAGAGGAAAAGAGAGAAACATAGAAAAAACTAAGTACAGAAAAAATTAAAAAGCCAAGAAAAAACCTAAGTAAGAAGGAACAGAAAAAAGTAAAGACAAAAAAGTCAGAAAGAAAAGCTAAGAAAAGAAAAGTATAAATAGAGGACAAACCAGTCCCTACCCTCATTGAGCCCAGCCTGATGAAGGCGAAGTAACGCCGAAACGTCGCGACGGGCTCAATAGAACAACTAATGGCCACTACTACCCAATGATGGGCAATTTTTTGATCCGGGGGCATCAGTGCCTACCCCAGTCGAGTGAGCGTGCATCAGGGGACCCAGACTTCTGCCTGGGACCCCTTTCTTTCCCCAAACCCTTACCAGCCAGGTCCCGGTGGAGTGGGCGATGCCCCTACCCACATCTCCTACCCTAACCCTAACCTATCCCCCCCTCCCTGTCCCAACCCCAGAAAAAACAGAAAAAAAGCCTAAAAAATGGAAAAACAAAAAACAGAAAAAGAAGCCTAAATAGAGTGGTTACTAAGGATGGGGGTGCCAGAAAAACAAGATGATAGACAGAGTGGACTAAGGAATAGGGGGTGCCATAAAGAAAAAGGATAGAAAGAAAGCTCCCCAAGTAGGGTTGAGAAAAAAAGAGAGAGAGTAAGAAAGCTCCCCAAGTAGGGTTGAGAGGAAAAGAGGAAAAGAGAGAAACATAGAAAAAACTAAGTACAGAAAAAATTAAAAAGCCAAGAAAAAACCTAAGTAAGAAGGAACAGAAAAAAGTAAAGACAAAAAAGTCAGAAAGAAAAGCTAAGAAAAGAAAAAGTATAAATAGAGGACAAACCAGTCCCTACCCTCATTGAGCCCAGCCTGATGAAGGCGAAGTAACGCCGAAACGTCGCGACGGGCTCAATAGAACAACTAATGGCCACTACTACCCAATGATGGGCAATTTTTTTGATCCGGGGGCATCAGTGCCTACCCCAGTCGAGTGAGCGTGCATCAGGGGACCCAGACTTCTGCCTGGGACCCCTTTCTTTCCCCAAACCCTTACCAGCCAGGTCCCGGTGGAGTGGGCGATGCCCCTACCCACATCTCCTACCCTAACCCTAACCTATCCCCCCTCCCTGTCCCAACCCCAGAAAAAACAGAAAAAAGCCTAAAAAATGGAAAAACAAAAAACAGAAAAAGAAGCCTAAATAGAGTGGTTACTAAGGATGGGGGTGCCAGAAAAACAAGATGATAGACAGAGTGGACTAAGGAATAGGGGGTGCCATAAAGAAAAAGGATAGAAAGAAAGCTCCCCAAGTAGGGTTGAGAAAAAAAGAGAGAGAGTAAGAAAGCTCCCCAAGTAGGGTTGAGAGGAAAAGAGGAAAAGAGAGAAACATAGAAAAAACTAAGTACAGAAAAAATTAAAAAGCCAAGAAAAAACCTAAGTAAGAAGGAACAGAAAAAAGTAAAGACAAAAAAGTCAGAAAGAAAAGCTAAGAAAAGAAAAAGTATAAATAGAGGACAAACCAGTCCCTACCCTCATTGAGCCCAGCCTGATGAAGGCGAAGTAACGCCGAAACGTCGCGACGGGCTCAATAGAACAACTAATGGCCACTACTACCCAATGATGGGCAATTTTTTGATCCGGGGGCATCAGTGCCTACCCCAGTCGAGTGAGCGTGCATCAGGGGACCCAGACTTCTGCCTGGGACCCCTTTCTTTCCCCAAAACCCTTACCAGCCAGGTCCCGGTGGAGTGGGCGATGCCCCTACCCACATCTCCTACCCTAACCCTAACCTATCCCCCCTCCCTGTCCCAACCCCAGAAAAAACAGAAAAAAAGCCTAAAAAAATGGAAAAACAAAAAACAGAAAAAGAAGCCTAAATAGAGTGGTTACTAAGGATGGGGGTGCCAGAAAAACAAGATGATAGACAGAGTGGACTAAGGAATAGGGGGTGCCATAAAGAAAAAGGATAGAAAGAAAGCTCCCCAAGTAGGGTTGAGAAAAAAGAGAGAGAGTAAGAAAGCTCCCCAAGTAGGGTTGAGAGGAAAAGAGGAAAAGAGAGAACATAGAAAAAACTAAGTACAGAAAAAATTAAAAAGCCAAGAAAAAACCTAAGTAAGAAGGAACAGAAAAAAGTAAAGACAAAAAAGTCAGAAAGAAAAGCTAAGAAAAGAAAAAGTATAAATAGAGGACAAACCAGTCCCTACCCTCATTGAGCCCAGCCTGATGAAGGCGAAGTAACGCCGAAACGTCGCGACGGGCTCAATAGAACAACTAATGGCCACTACTACCCAATGATGGGCAATTTTTTGATCCGGGGGCATCAGTGCCTACCCCAGTCGAGTGAGCGTGCATCAGGGGACCCAGACTTCTGCCTGGGACCCCTTTCTTTCCCCAAACCCTTACCAGCCAGGTCCCGGTGGAGTGGGCGATGCCCCTACCCACATCTCCTACCCTAACCCTAACCTATCCCCCCCTCCCTGTCCCAACCCCCAGAAAAAACAGAAAAAAAGCCTAAAAAATGGAAAAACAAAAAACAGAAAAAGAAGCCTAAATAGAGTGGTTACTAAGGATGGGGGTGCCAGAAAAACAAGATGATAGACAGAGTGGACTAAGGAATAGGGGGTGCCATAAAGAAAAAGGATAGAAAGAAAGCTCCCCAAGTAGGGTTGAGAAAAAAAGAGAGAGAGTAAGAAAGCTCCCCAAGTAGGGTTGAGAGGAAAAGAGGAAAAGAGAGAAACATAGAAAAAACTAAGTACAGAAAAAATTAAAAAGCCAAGAAAAAACCTAAGTAAGAAGGAACAGAAAAAAGTAAGACAAAAAAGTCAGAAAGAAAAGCTAAGAAAAGAAAAAGTATAAATAGAGGACAAACCAGTCCCTACCCTCATTGAGCCCAGCCTGATGAAGGCGAAGTAACGCCGAAACGTCGCGACGGGCTCAATAGAACAACTAATGGCCACTACTACCCAATGATGGGCAATTTTTTGATCCGGGGGCATCAGTGCCTACCCCAGTCGAGTGAGCGTGCATCAGGGACCCAGACTTCTGCCTGGGACCCCTTTCTTTCCCCAAACCCTTACCAGCCAGGTCCCGGTGGAGTGGGCGATGCCCCTACCCACATCTCCTACCCTAACCCTAACCTATCCCCCCCTCCCTGTCCCAACCCCAGAAAAAACAGAAAAAAAGCCTAAAAAAATGGAAAAACAAAAAACAGAAAAAGAAGCCTAAATAGAGTGGTTACTAAGGATGGGGGTGCCAGAAAAACAAGATGATAGACAGAGTGGACTAAGGAATAGGGGGTGCCATAAAGAAAAAGGATAGAAAGAAAGCTCCCCAAGTAGGGTTGAGAAAAAAAGAGAGAGAGTAAGAAAGCTCCCCAAGTAGGGTTGAGAGGAAAAGAGGAAAAGAGAGAAACATAGAAAAAACTAAGTACAGAAAAAATTAAAAAGCCAAGAAAAACCTAAGTAAGAAGGAACAGAAAAAAGTAAAGACAAAAAAGTTCAGAAAGAAAAGCTAAGAAAAGAAAAAGTATAAATAGAGGACAAACCAGTCCCCTACCCTCATTGAGCCCAGCCTGATGAAGGCGAAGTAACGCCGAAACGTCGCGACGGGCTCAATAGAACAACTAATGGCCACTACTACCCAATGATGGGCAATTTTTTGATCCGGGGGCATCAGTGCCTACCCCAGTCGAGTGAGCGTGCATCAGGGGACCCAGACTTCTGCCTGGGACCCCTTTCTTTCCCCAAACCCTTACCAGCCAGGTCCCGGTGGAGTGGGCGATGCCCCTACCCACATCTCCTACCCTAACCCTAACCTATCCCCCCCTCCCTGTCCCAACCCCAGAAAAAACAGAAAAAAAGCCTAAAAAAAATGGAAAAACAAAAAACAGAAAAAGAAGCCTAAATAGAGTGGTTACTAAGGATGGGGGTGCCAGAAAAACAAGATGATAGACAGAGTGGACTAAGGAATAGGGGGTGCCATAAAGAAAAAGGATAGAAAGAAAGCTCCCCAAGTAGGGTTGAGAAAAAAAGAGAGAGAGTAAGAAAGCTCCCCAAGTAGGGTTGAGAGGAAAAGAGGAAAAGAGAGAAACATAGAAAAAAACTAAGTACAGAAAAAATTAAAAGCCAAGAAAAAACCTAAGTAAGAAGGAACAGAAAAAAGTAAAGACAAAAAAGTCAGAAAGAAAAGCTAAGAAAAGAAAAGTATAAATAGAGGACAAACCAGTCCCTACCCTCATTGAGCCCAGCCTGATGAAGGCGAAGTAACGCCGAAACGTCGCGACGGGCTCAATAGAACAACTAATGGCCACTACTACCCAATGATGGGCAATTTTTTGATCCGGGGCATCAGTGCCTACCCCAGTCGAGTGAGCGTGCATCAGGGGACCCAGACTTCTGCCTGGGACCCCTTTCTTTCCCCAAACCCTTACCAGCCAGGTCCCGGTGGAGTGGGCGATGCCCCTACCCACATCTCCTACCCTAACCCTAACCTATCCCCCCCTCCCTGTCCCAACCCCAGAAAAACAGAAAAAAAGCCTAAAAAAATGAAAAACAAAAAACAGAAAAGAAGCCTAAATAGAGTGGTTACTAAGGATGGGGGTGCCAGAAAAACAAGATGATAGACAGAGTGGACTAAGGAATAGGGGGTGCCATAAAGAAAAGGATAGAAAGAAAGCTCCCCAAGTAGGGTTGAGAAAAAAAGAGAGAGAGTAAGAAAGCTCCCCAAGTAGGGTTGAGAGGAAAAGAGAAAAGAGAGAAACATAGAAAAAACTAAGTACAGAAAAATTAAAAAGCCAAGAAAAACCTAAGTAAGAAGGAACAGAAAAAAGTAAAGACAAAAAAAGTCAGAAAGAAAAGCTAAGAAAAGAAAAAGTATAAATAGAGGACAAACCAGTCCCTACCCTCATTGAGCCCAGCCTGATGAAGGCGAAGTAACGCCGAAACGTCGCGACGGGCTCAATAGAACAACTAATGGCCACTACTACCCAATGATGGGCAATTTTTTGATCCGGGGGCATCAGTGCCTACCCCAGTCGAGTGAGCGTGCATCAGGGGACCCAGACTTCTGCCTGGGACCCCTTTCTTTCCCCAAACCCTTACCAGCCAGGTCCCGGTGGAGTGGGCGATGCCCCTACCCACATCTCCTACCCTAACCCTAACCTATCCCCCCCTCCCTGTCCCAACCCCAGAAAAAACAGAAAAAAAGCCTAAAAAAATGGAAAAACAAAAAACAGAAAAAGAAGCCTAAATAGAGTGGTTACTAAGGATGGGGGTGCCAGAAAAACAAGATGATAGACAGAGTGGACTAAGGAATAGGGGGTGCCATAAAGAAAAAGGATAGAAAGAAAGCTCCCCAAGTAGGGTTGAGAAAAAAAGAGAGAGAGTAAGAAAGCTCCCCAAGTAGGGTTGAGAGGAAAAGAGGAAAAGAGAGAAACATAGAAAAAACTAAGTACAGAAAAAATTAAAAAGCCAAGAAAAAACCTAAGTAAGAAGGAACAGAAAAAAGTAAAGACAAAAAAGTCAGAAAGAAAAGCTAAGAAAAGAAAAAGTATAAATAGAGGACAAACCAGTCCCTACCCTCATTGAGCCCAGCCTGATGAAGGCGAAGTAACGCCGAAACGTCGCGACGGGCTCAATAGAACAACTAATGGCCACTACTACCCAATGATGGGCAATTTTTTGATCCGGGGGCATCAGTGCCTACCCCAGTCGAGTGAGCGTGCATCAGGGGACCCAGACTTCTGCCTGGGACCCCTTTCTTTCCCCAAACCCTTACCAGCCAGGTCCCGGTGGAGTGGGCGATGCCCCTACCCACATCTCCTACCCTAACCCTAACCTATCCCCCCTCCCTGTCCCAACCCCAGAAAAAACAGAAAAAAGCCTAAAAAAATGGAAAAACAAAAAACAGAAAAAGAAGCCTAAATAGAGTGGTTACTAAGGATGGGGTGCCAGAAAAACAAGATGATAGACAGAGTGGACTAAGGAATAGGGGGTGCCATAAAGAAAAAGGATAGAAAGAAAGCTCCCCAAGTAGGGTTGAGAAAAAAAGAGAGAGAGTAAGAAAGCTCCCAAGTAGGGTTGAGAGGAAAAGAGGAAAAGAGAGAAACATAGAAAAAACTAAGTACAGAAAAATTAAAAAGCCAAGAAAAAACCTAAGTAAGAAGGAACAGAAAAAAGTAAAGACAAAAAAGTCAGAAAGAAAAGCTAAGAAAAGAAAAAGTATAAATAGAGGACAAACCAGTCCCTACCCTCATTGAGCCCAGCCTGATGAAGGCGAAGTAACGCCGAAACGTCGCGACGGGCTCAATAGAACAACTAATGGCCACTACTACCCAATGATGGGCAATTTTTTGATCCGGGGGCATCAGTGCCTACCCCAGTCGAGTGAGCGTGCATCAGGGGACCCAGACTTCTGCCTGGGACCCCTTTCTTTCCCCAAACCCTTACCAGCCAGGTCCCGGTGGAGTGGGCGATGCCCCTACCCACATCTCCTACCCTAACCCTAACCTATCCCCCCCTCCCTGTCCCAACCCCAGAAAAAACAGAAAAAAAGCCTAAAAAAATGGAAAAACAAAAAACAGAAAAAGAAGCCTAAATAGAGTGGTTACTAAGGATGGGGGTGCCAGAAAAACAAGATGATAGACAGAGTGGACTAAGGAATAGGGGGTGCCATAAAGAAAAAGGATAGAAAGAAAGCTCCCCAAGTAGGGTTGAGAAAAAAAGAGAGAGAGTAAGAAAGCTCCCCAAGTAGGGTTGAGAGGAAAAGAGGAAAAGAGAGAAACATAGAAAAAACTAAGTACAGAAAAAATTAAAAAGCCAAGAAAAAACCTAAGTAAGAAGGAACAGAAAAAAGTAAAGACAAAAAAGTCAGAAAGAAAAGCTAAGAAAAGAAAAAGTATAAATAGAGGACAAACCAGTCCCTACCCTCATTGAGCCCAGCCTGATGAAGGCGAAGTAACGCCGAAACGTCGCGACGGGCTCAATAGAACAACTAATGGCCACTACTACCCAATGATGGGCAATTTTTTGATCCGGGGGCATCAGTGCCTACCCCAGTCGAGTGAGCGTGCATCAGGGGACCCAGACTTCTGCCTGGGACCCCTTTCTTTCCCCAAACCCTTACCAGCCAGGTCCCGGTGGAGTGGGCGATGCCCCTACCCACATCTCCTACCCTAACCCTAACCTATCCCCCCCTCCCTGTCCCAACCCCAGAAAAAACAGAAAAAAAGCCTAAAAAAATGGAAAAACAAAAAACAGAAAAAGAAGCCTAAATAGAGTGGTTACTAAGGATGGGGGTGCCAGAAAAACAAGATGATAGACAGAGTGGACTAAGGAATAGGGGGTGCCATAAAGAAAAAGGATAGAAAGAAAGCTCCCCAAGTAGGGTTGAGAAAAAAAGAGAGAGAGTAAGAAAGCTCCCCAAGTAGGGTTGAGAGGAAAAGAGGAAAAGAGAGAAACATAGAAAAAACTAAGTACAGAAAAAATTAAAAAGCCAAGAAAAAACCTAAGTAAGAAGGAACAGAAAAAAGTAAAGACAAAAAAGTCAGAAAGAAAAGCTAAGAAAAGAAAAAGTATAAATAGAGGACAAACCAGTCCCTACCCTCATTGAGCCCAGCCTGATGAAGGCGAAGTAACGCCGAAACGTCGCGACGGGCTCAATAGAACAACTAATGGCCACTACTACCCAATGATGGGCAATTTTTTGATCCGGGGGCATCAGTGCCTACCCCAGTCGAGTGAGCGTGCATCAGGGGACCCAGACTTCTGCCTGGGACCCCTTTCTTTCCCCAAACCCTTACCAGCCAGGTCCCGGTGGAGTGGGCGATGCCCCTACCCACATCTCCTACCCTAACCCTAACCTATCCCCCCCTCCCTGTCCCAACCCCAGAAAAAACAGAAAAAAAGCCTAAAAAAATGGAAAAACAAAAAACAGAAAAAGAAGCCTAAATAGAGTGGTTACTAAGGATGGGGGTGCCAGAAAAACAAGATGATAGACAGAGTGGACTAAGGAATAGGGGGTGCCATAAAGAAAAAGGATAGAAAGAAAGCTCCCCAAGTAGGGTTGAGAAAAAAAGAGAGAGAGTAAGAAAGCTCCCCAAGTAGGGTTGAGAGGAAAAGAGGAAAAGAGAGAAACATAGAAAAAACTAAGTACAGAAAAAATTAAAAAGCCAAGAAAAAACCTAAGTAAGAAGGAACAGAAAAAAGTAAAGACAAAAAAGTCAGAAAGAAAAGCTAAGAAAAGAAAAAGTATAAATAGAGGACAAACCAGTCCCTACCCTCATTGAGCCCAGCCTGATGAAGGCGAAGTAACGCCGAAACGTCGCGACGGGCTCAATAGAACAACTAATGGCCACTACTACCCAATGATGGGCAATTTTTTGATCCGGGGGCATCAGTGCCTACCCCAGTCGAGTGAGCGTGCATCAGGGGACCCAGACTTCTGCCTGGGACCCCTTTCTTTCCCCAAACCCTTACCAGCCAGGTCCCGGTGGAGTGGGCGATGCCCCTACCCACATCTCCTACCCTAACCCTAACCTATCCCCCCCTCCCTGTCCCAACCCCAGAAAAAACAGAAAAAAAGCCTAAAAAAATGGAAAAAACAAAAAACAGAAAAAGAAGCCTAAATAGAGTGGTTACTAAGGATGGGGGTGCCAGAAAAACAAGATGATAGACAGAGTGGACTAAGGAATAGGGGGTGCCATAAAGAAAAAGGATAGAAAGAAAGCTCCCCAAGTAGGGTTGAGAAAAAAAGAGAGAGAGTAAGAAAGCTCCCCAAGTAGGGTTGAGAGGAAAAGAGGAAAAGAGAGAAACATAGAAAAACTAAGTACAGAAAAAATTAAAAAGCCAAGAAAAAACCTAAGTAAGAAGGAACAGAAAAAAGTAAAGACAAAAAAGTCAGAAAGAAAAGCTAAGAAAAGAAAAAGTATAAATAGAGGACAAACCAGTCCCTACCCTCATTGAGCCCAGCCTGATGAAGGCGAAGTAACGCCGAAACGTCGCGACGGGCTCAATAGAACAACTAATGGCCACTACTACCCAATGATGGGCAATTTTTTGATCCGGGGGCATCAGTGCCTACCCCAGTCGAGTGAGCGTGCATCAGGGGACCCAGACTTCTGCCTGGGACCCCTTTCTTTCCCCAAACCCTTACCAGCCAGGTCCCGGTGGAGTGGGCGATGCCCCTACCCACATCTCCTACCCTAACCCTAACCTATCCCCCCCTCCCTGTCCCAACCCCAGAAAAAACAGAAAAAAAGCCTAAAAAAATGGAAAAACAAAAAACAGAAAAAGAAGCCTAAATAGAGTGGTTACTAAGGATGGGGGTGCCAGAAAAACAAGATGATAGACAGAGTGGACTAAGGAATAGGGGGTGCCATAAAGAAAAAGGATAGAAAGAAAGCTCCCCAAGTAGGGTTGAGAAAAAAAGAGAGAGAGTAAGAAAGCTCCCCAAGTAGGGTTGAGAGGAAAAGAGGAAAAGAGAGAAACATAGAAAAAACTAAGTACAGAAAAAATTAAAAAGCCAAGAAAAAACCTAAGTAAGAAGGAACAGAAAAAAGTAAAGACAAAAAAGTCAGAAAGAAAAGCTAAGAAAAGAAAAAGTATAAATAGAGGACAAACCAGTCCCTACCCTCATTGAGCCCAGCCTGATGAAGGCGAAGTAACGCCGAAACGTCGCGACGGGCTCAATAGAACAACTAATGGCCACTACTACCCAATGATGGGCAATTTTTTGATCCGGGGGCATCAGTGCCTACCCCAGTCGAGTGAGCGTGCATCAGGGGACCCAGACTTCTGCCTGGGACCCCTTTCTTTCCCCAAACCCTTACCAGCCAGGTCCCGGTGGAGTGGGCGATGCCCCTACCCACATCTCCTACCCTAACCCTAACCTATCCCCCCCTCCCTGTCCCAACCCCAGAAAAAACAGAAAAAAAGCCTAAAAAAATGGAAAAACAAAAAACAGAAAAAGAAGCCTAAATAGAGTGGTTACTAAGGATGGGGGTGCCAGAAAAACAAGATGATAGACAGAGTGGACTAAGGAATAGGGGGTGCCATAAAGAAAAAGGATAGAAAGAAAGCTCCCCAAGTAGGGTTGAGAAAAAAAGAGAGAGAGTAAGAAAGCTCCCCAAGTAGGGTTGAGAGGAAAAGAGGAAAAGAGAGAAACATAGAAAAAACTAAGTACAGAAAAAATTAAAAAGCCAAGAAAAAACCTAAGTAAGAAGGAACAGAAAAAAGTAAAGACAAAAAAGTCAGAAAGAAAAGCTAAGAAAAGAAAAAGTATAAATAGAGGACAAACCAGTCCCTACCCTCATTGAGCCCAGCCTGATGAAGGCGAAGTAACGCCGAAACGTCGCGACGGGCTCAATAGAACAACTAATGGCCACTACTACCCAATGATGGGCAATTTTTTGATCCGGGGGCATCAGTGCCTACCCCAGTCGAGTGAGCGTGCATCAGGGGACCCAGACTTCTGCCTGGGACCCCTTTCTTTCCCCAAACCCTTACCAGCCAGGTCCCGGTGGAGTGGGCGATGCCCCTACCCACATCTCCTACCCTAACCCTAACCTATCCCCCCCTCCCTGTCCCAACCCCAGAAAAAACAGAAAAAAAGCCTAAAAAAATGGAAAAACAAAAAACAGAAAAAGAAGCCTAAATAGAGTGGTTACTAAGGATGGGGGTGCCAGAAAAACAAGATGATAGACAGAGTGGACTAAGGAATAGGGGGTGCCATAAAGAAAAAGGATAGAAAGAAAGCTCCCCAAGTAGGGTTGAGAAAAAAAGAGAGAGAGTAAGAAAGCTCCCCAAGTAGGGTTGAGAGGAAAAGAGGAAAAGAGAGAAACATAGAAAAAACTAAGTACAGAAAAAATTAAAAAGCCAAGAAAAAACCTAAGTAAGAAGGAACAGAAAAAAGTAAAGACAAAAAAGTCAGAAAGAAAAGCTAAGAAAAGAAAAAGTATAAATAGAGGACAAACCAGTCCCTACCCTCATTGAGCCCAGCCTGATGAAGGCGAAGTAACGCCGAAACGTCGCGACGGGCTCAATAGAACAACTAATGGCCACTACTACCCAATGATGGGCAATTTTTTGATCCGGGGGCATCAGTGCCTACCCCAGTCGAGTGAGCGTGCATCAGGGGACCCAGACTTCTGCCTGGGACCCCTTTCTTTCCCCAAACCCTTACCAGCCAGGTCCCGGTGGAGTGGGCGATGCCCCTACCCACATCTCCTACCCTAACCCTAACCTATCCCCCCCTCCCTGTCCCAACCCCAGAAAAAACAGAAAAAAAGCCTAAAAAAATGGAAAAACAAAAAACAGAAAAAGAAGCCTAAATAGAGTGGTTACTAAGGATGGGGGTGCCAGAAAAACAAGATGATAGACAGAGTGGACTAAGGAATAGGGGGTGCCATAAAGAAAAAGGATAGAAAGAAAGCTCCCCAAGTAGGGTTGAGAAAAAAAGAGAGAGAGTAAGAAAGCTCCCCAAGTAGGGTTGAGAGGAAAAGAGGAAAAGAGAGAAACATAGAAAAAACTAAGTACAGAAAAAATTAAAAAGCCAAGAAAAAACCTAAGTAAGAAGGAACAGAAAAAAGTAAAGACAAAAAAGTCAGAAAGAAAAGCTAAGAAAAGAAAAAGTATAAATAGAGGACAAACCAGTCCCTACCCTCATTGAGCCCAGCCTGATGAAGGCGAAGTAACGCCGAAACGTCGCGACGGGCTCAATAGAACAACTAATGGCCACTACTACCCAATGATGGGCAATTTTTTGATCCGGGGGCATCAGTGCCTACCCCAGTCGAGTGAGCGTGCATCAGGGGACCCAGACTTCTGCCTGGGACCCCTTTCTTTCCCCAAACCCTTACCAGCCAGGTCCCGGTGGAGTGGGCGATGCCCCTACCCACATCTCCTACCCTAACCCTAACCTATCCCCCCCTCCCTGTCCCAACCCCAGAAAAAACAGAAAAAAAGCCTAAAAAAATGGAAAAACAAAAAACAGAAAAAGAAGCCTAAATAGAGTGGTTACTAAGGATGGGGGTGCCAGAAAAACAAGATGATAGACAGAGTGGACTAAGGAATAGGGGGTGCCATAAAGAAAAAGGATAGAAAGAAAGCTCCCCAAGTAGGGTTGAGAAAAAAAGAGAGAGAGTAAGAAAGCTCCCCAAGTAGGGTTGAGAGGAAAAGAGGAAAAGAGAGAAACATAGAAAAAACTAAGTACAGAAAAAATTAAAAAGCCAAGAAAAAACCTAAGTAAGAAGGAACAGAAAAAAGTAAAGACAAAAAAGTCAGAAAGAAAAGCTAAGAAAAGAAAAAGTATAAATAGAGGACAAACCAGTCCCTACCCTCATTGAGCCCAGCCTGATGAAGGCGAAGTAACGCCGAAACGTCGCGACGGGCTCAATAGAACAACTAATGGCCACTACTACCCAATGATGGGCAATTTTTTGATCCGGGGGCATCAGTGCCTACCCCAGTCGAGTGAGCGTGCATCAGGGGACCCAGACTTCTGCCTGGGACCCCTTTCTTTCCCCAAACCCTTACCAGCCAGGTCCCGGTGGAGTGGGCGATGCCCCTACCCACATCTCCTACCCTAACCCTAACCTATCCCCCCCTCCCTGTCCCAACCCCAGAAAAAACAGAAAAAAAGCCTAAAAAAATGGAAAAACAAAAAACAGAAAAAGAAGCCTAAATAGAGTGGTTACTAAGGATGGGGGTGCCAGAAAAACAAGATGATAGACAGAGTGGACTAAGGAATAGGGGGTGCCATAAAGAAAAAGGATAGAAAGAAAGCTCCCCAAGTAGGGTTGAGAAAAAAAGAGAGAGAGTAAGAAAGCTCCCCAAGTAGGGTTGAGAGGAAAAGAGGAAAAGAGAGAAACATAGAAAAAACTAAGTACAGAAAAAATTAAAAAGCCAAGAAAAAACCTAAGTAAGAAGGAACAGAAAAAAGTAAAGACAAAAAAGTCAGAAAGAAAAGCTAAGAAAAGAAAAAGTATAAATAGAGGACAAACCAGTCCCTACCCTCATTGAGCCCAGCCTGATGAAGGCGAAGTAACGCCGAAACGTCGCGACGGGCTCAATAGAACAACTAATGGCCACTACTACCCAATGATGGGCAATTTTTTGATCCGGGGGCATCAGTGCCTACCCCAGTCGAGTGAGCGTGCATCAGGGGACCCAGACTTCTGCCTGGGACCCCTTTCTTTCCCCAAACCCTTACCAGCCAGGTCCCGGTGGAGTGGGCGATGCCCCTACCCACATCTCCTACCCTAACCCTAACCTATCCCCCCCTCCCTGTCCCAACCCCAGAAAAAACAGAAAAAAAGCCTAAAAAAATGGAAAAACAAAAAACAGAAAAAGAAGCCTAAATAGAGTGGTTACTAAGGATGGGGGTGCCAGAAAAACAAGATGATAGACAGAGTGGACTAAGGAATAGGGGGTGCCATAAAGAAAAAGGATAGAAAGAAAGCTCCCCAAGTAGGGTTGAGAAAAAAAGAGAGAGAGTAAGAAAGCTCCCCAAGTAGGGTTGAGAGGAAAAGAGGAAAAGAGAGAAACATAGAAAAAACTAAGTACAGAAAAAATTAAAAAGCCAAGAAAAAACCTAAGTAAGAAGGAACAGAAAAAAGTAAAGACAAAAAAGTCAGAAAGAAAAGCTAAGAAAAGAAAAAGTATAAATAGAGGACAAACCAGTCCCTACCCTCATTGAGCCCAGCCTGATGAAGGCGAAGTAACGCCGAAACGTCGCGACGGGCTCAATAGAACAACTAATGGCCACTACTACCCAATGATGGGCAATTTTTTGATCCGGGGGCATCAGTGCCTACCCCAGTCGAGTGAGCGTGCATCAGGGGACCCAGACTTCTGCCTGGGACCCCTTTCTTTCCCCAAACCCTTACCAGCCAGGTCCCGGTGGAGTGGGCGATGCCCCTACCCACATCTCCTACCCTAACCCTAACCTATCCCCCCCTCCCTGTCCCAACCCCAGAAAAAACAGAAAAAAAGCCTAAAAAAATGGAAAAACAAAAAACAGAAAAAGAAGCCTAAATAGAGTGGTTACTAAGGATGGGGGTGCCAGAAAAACAAGATGATAGACAGAGTGGACTAAGGAATAGGGGGTGCCATAAAGAAAAAGGATAGAAAGAAAGCTCCCCAAGTAGGGTTGAGAAAAAAAGAGAGAGAGTAAGAAAGCTCCCCAAGTAGGGTTGAGAGGAAAAGAGGAAAAGAGAGAAACATAGAAAAAACTAAGTACAGAAAAAATTAAAAAGCCAAGAAAAAACCTAAGTAAGAAGGAACAGAAAAAAGTAAAGACAAAAAAGTCAGAAAGAAAAGCTAAGAAAAGAAAAAGTATAAATAGAGGACAAACCAGTCCCTACCCTCATTGAGCCCAGCCTGATGAAGGCGAAGTAACGCCGAAACGTCGCGACGGGCTCAATAGAACAACTAATGGCCACTACTACCCAATGATGGGCAATTTTTTGATCCGGGGGCATCAGTGCCTACCCCAGTCGAGTGAGCGTGCATCAGGGGACCCAGACTTCTGCCTGGGACCCCTTTCTTTCCCCAAACCCTTACCAGCCAGGTCCCGGTGGAGTGGGCGATGCCCCTACCCACATCTCCTACCCTAACCCTAACCTATCCCCCCCTCCCTGTCCCAACCCCAGAAAAAACAGAAAAAAAGCCTAAAAAAATGGAAAAACAAAAAACAGAAAAAGAAGCCTAAATAGAGTGGTTACTAAGGATGGGGGTGCCAGAAAAACAAGATGATAGACAGAGTGGACTAAGGAATAGGGGGTGCCATAAAGAAAAAGGATAGAAAGAAAGCTCCCCAAGTAGGGTTGAGAAAAAAAGAGAGAGAGTAAGAAAGCTCCCCAAGTAGGGTTGAGAGGAAAAGAGGAAAAGAGAGAAACATAGAAAAAACTAAGTACAGAAAAAATTAAAAAGCCAAGAAAAAACCTAAGTAAGAAGGAACAGAAAAAAGTAAAGACAAAAAAGTCAGAAAGAAAAGCTAAGAAAAGAAAAAGTATAAATAGAGGACAAACCAGTCCCTACCCTCATTGAGCCCAGCCTGATGAAGGCGAAGTAACGCCGAAACGTCGCGACGGGCTCAATAGAACAACTAATGGCCACTACTACCCAATGATGGGCAATTTTTTGATCCGGGGGCATCAGTGCCTACCCCAGTCGAGTGAGCGTGCATCAGGGGACCCAGACTTCTGCCTGGGACCCCTTTCTTTCCCCAAACCCTTACCAGCCAGGTCCCGGTGGAGTGGGCGATGCCCCTACCCACATCTCCTACCCTAACCCTAACCTATCCCCCCCTCCCTGTCCCAACCCCAGAAAAAACAGAAAAAAAGCCTAAAAAAATGGAAAAACAAAAAACAGAAAAAGAAGCCTAAATAGAGTGGTTACTAAGGATGGGGGTGCCAGAAAAACAAGATGATAGACAGAGTGGACTAAGGAATAGGGGGTGCCATAAAGAAAAAGGATAGAAAGAAAGCTCCCCAAGTAGGGTTGAGAAAAAAAGAGAGAGAGTAAGAAAGCTCCCCAAGTAGGGTTGAGAGGAAAAGAGGAAAAGAGAGAAACATAGAAAAAACTAAGTACAGAAAAAATTAAAAAGCCAAGAAAAAACCTAAGTAAGAAGGAACAGAAAAAAGTAAAGACAAAAAAGTCAGAAAGAAAAGCTAAGAAAAGAAAAAGTATAAATAGAGGACAAACCAGTCCCTACCCTCATTGAGCCCAGCCTGATGAAGGCGAAGTAACGCCGAAACGTCGCGACGGGCTCAATAGAACAACTAATGGCCACTACTACCCAATGATGGGCAATTTTTTGATCCGGGGGCATCAGTGCCTACCCCAGTCGAGTGAGCGTGCATCAGGGGACCCAGACTTCTGCCTGGGACCCCTTTCTTTCCCCAAACCCTTACCAGCCAGGTCCCGGTGGAGTGGGCGATGCCCCTACCCACATCTCCTACCCTAACCCTAACCTATCCCCCCCTCCCTGTCCCAACCCCAGAAAAAACAGAAAAAAAGCCTAAAAAAATGGAAAAACAAAAAACAGAAAAAGAAGCCTAAATAGAGTGGTTACTAAGGATGGGGGTGCCAGAAAAACAAGATGATAGACAGAGTGGACTAAGGAATAGGGGGTGCCATAAAGAAAAAGGATAGAAAGAAAGCTCCCCAAGTAGGGTTGAGAAAAAAAGAGAGAGAGTAAGAAAGCTCCCCAAGTAGGGTTGAGAGGAAAAGAGGAAAAGAGAGAAACATAGAAAAAACTAAGTACAGAAAAAATTAAAAAGCCAAGAAAAAACCTAAGTAAGAAGGAACAGAAAAAAGTAAAGACAAAAAAGTCAGAAAGAAAAGCTAAGAAAAGAAAAAGTATAAATAGAGGACAAACCAGTCCCTACCCTCATTGAGCCCAGCCTGATGAAGGCGAAGTAACGCCGAAACGTCGCGACGGGCTCAATAGAACAACTAATGGCCACTACTACCCAATGATGGGCAATTTTTTGATCCGGGGGCATCAGTGCCTACCCCAGTCGAGTGAGCGTGCATCAGGGGACCCAGACTTCTGCCTGGGACCCCTTTCTTTCCCCAAACCCTTACCAGCCAGGTCCCGGTGGAGTGGGCGATGCCCCTACCCACATCTCCTACCCTAACCCTAACCTATCCCCCCCTCCCTGTCCCAACCCCAGAAAAAACAGAAAAAAAGCCTAAAAAAATGGAAAAACAAAAAACAGAAAAAGAAGCCTAAATAGAGTGGTTACTAAGGATGGGGGTGCCAGAAAAACAAGATGATAGACAGAGTGGACTAAGGAATAGGGGGTGCCATAAAGAAAAAGGATAGAAAGAAAGCTCCCCAAGTAGGGTTGAGAAAAAAAGAGAGAGAGTAAGAAAGCTCCCCAAGTAGGGTTGAGAGGAAAAGAGGAAAAGAGAGAAACATAGAAAAAACTAAGTACAGAAAAAATTAAAAAGCCAAGAAAAAACCTAAGTAAGAAGGAACAGAAAAAAGTAAAGACAAAAAAGTCAGAAAGAAAAGCTAAGAAAAGAAAAAGTATAAATAGAGGACAAACCAGTCCCTACCCTCATTGAGCCCAGCCTGATGAAGGCGAAGTAACGCCGAAACGTCGCGACGGGCTCAATAGAACAACTAATGGCCACTACTACCCAATGATGGGCAATTTTTTGATCCGGGGGCATCAGTGCCTACCCCAGTCGAGTGAGCGTGCATCAGGGGACCCAGACTTCTGCCTGGGACCCCTTTCTTTCCCCAAACCCTTACCAGCCAGGTCCCGGTGGAGTGGGCGATGCCCCTACCCACATCTCCTACCCTAACCCTAACCTATCCCCCCCTCCCTGTCCCAACCCCAGAAAAAACAGAAAAAAAGCCTAAAAAAATGGAAAAACAAAAAACAGAAAAAGAAGCCTAAATAGAGTGGTTACTAAGGATGGGGGTGCCAGAAAAACAAGATGATAGACAGAGTGGACTAAGGAATAGGGGGTGCCATAAAGAAAAAGGATAGAAAGAAAGCTCCCCAAGTAGGGTTGAGAAAAAAAGAGAGAGAGTAAGAAAGCTCCCCAAGTAGGGTTGAGAGGAAAAGAGGAAAAGAGAGAAACATAGAAAAAACTAAGTACAGAAAAAATTAAAAAGCCAAGAAAAAACCTAAGTAAGAAGGAACAGAAAAAAGTAAAGACAAAAAAGTCAGAAAGAAAAGCTAAGAAAAGAAAAAGTATAAATAGAGGACAAACCAGTCCCTACCCTCATTGAGCCCAGCCTGATGAAGGCGAAGTAACGCCGAAACGTCGCGACGGGCTCAATAGAACAACTAATGGCCACTACTACCCAATGATGGGCAATTTTTTGATCCGGGGGCATCAGTGCCTACCCCAGTCGAGTGAGCGTGCATCAGGGGACCCAGACTTCTGCCTGGGACCCCTTTCTTTCCCCAAACCCTTACCAGCCAGGTCCCGGTGGAGTGGGCGATGCCCCTACCCACATCTCCTACCCTAACCCTAACCTATCCCCCCCTCCCTGTCCCAACCCCAGAAAAAACAGAAAAAAAGCCTAAAAAAATGGAAAAACAAAAAACAGAAAAAGAAGCCTAAATAGAGTGGTTACTAAGGATGGGGGTGCCAGAAAAACAAGATGATAGACAGAGTGGACTAAGGAATAGGGGGTGCCATAAAGAAAAAGGATAGAAAGAAAGCTCCCCAAGTAGGGTTGAGAAAAAAAGAGAGAGAGTAAGAAAGCTCCCCAAGTAGGGTTGAGAGGAAAAGAGGAAAAGAGAGAAACATAGAAAAAACTAAGTACAGAAAAAATTAAAAAGCCAAGAAAAAACCTAAGTAAGAAGGAACAGAAAAAAGTAAAGACAAAAAAGTCAGAAAGAAAAGCTAAGAAAAGAAAAAGTATAAATAGAGGACAAACCAGTCCCTACCCTCATTGAGCCCAGCCTGATGAAGGCGAAGTAACGCCGAAACGTCGCGACGGGCTCAATAGAACAACTAATGGCCACTACTACCCAATGATGGGCAATTTTTTGATCCGGGGGCATCAGTGCCTACCCCAGTCGAGTGAGCGTGCATCAGGGGACCCAGACTTCTGCCTGGGACCCCTTTCTTTCCCCAAACCCTTACCAGCCAGGTCCCGGTGGAGTGGGCGATGCCCCTACCCACATCTCCTACCCTAACCCTAACCTATCCCCCCCTCCCTGTCCCAACCCCAGAAAAAACAGAAAAAAAGCCTAAAAAAATGGAAAAACAAAAAACAGAAAAAGAAGCCTAAATAGAGTGGTTACTAAGGATGGGGGTGCCAGAAAAACAAGATGATAGACAGAGTGGACTAAGGAATAGGGGGTGCCATAAAGAAAAAGGATAGAAAGAAAGCTCCCCAAGTAGGGTTGAGAAAAAAAGAGAGAGAGTAAGAAAGCTCCCCAAGTAGGGTTGAGAGGAAAAGAGGAAAAGAGAGAAACATAGAAAAAACTAAGTACAGAAAAAATTAAAAAGCCAAGAAAAAACCTAAGTAAGAAGGAACAGAAAAAAGTAAAGACAAAAAAGTCAGAAAGAAAAGCTAAGAAAAGAAAAAGTATAAATAGAGGACAAACCAGTCCCTACCCTCATTGAGCCCAGCCTGATGAAGGCGAAGTAACGCCGAAACGTCGCGACGGGCTCAATAGAACAACTAATGGCCACTACTACCCAATGATGGGCAATTTTTTGATCCGGGGGCATCAGTGCCTACCCCAGTCGAGTGAGCGTGCATCAGGGGACCCAGACTTCTGCCTGGGACCCCTTTCTTTCCCCAAACCCTTACCAGCCAGGTCCCGGTGGAGTGGGCGATGCCCCTACCCACATCTCCTACCCTAACCCTAACCTATCCCCCCCTCCCTGTCCCAACCCCAGAAAAAACAGAAAAAAAGCCTAAAAAAATGGAAAAACAAAAAACAGAAAAAGAAGCCTAAATAGAGTGGTTACTAAGGATGGGGGTGCCAGAAAAACAAGATGATAGACAGAGTGGACTAAGGAATAGGGGGTGCCATAAAGAAAAAGGATAGAAAGAAAGCTCCCCAAGTAGGGTTGAGAAAAAAAGAGAGAGAGTAAGAAAGCTCCCCAAGTAGGGTTGAGAGGAAAAGAGGAAAAGAGAAACATAGAAAAAACTAAGTACAGAAAAAATTAAAAAGCCAAGAAAAAACCTAAGTAAGAAGGAACAGAAAAAAGTAAAGACAAAAAAGTCAGAAAGAAAAGCTAAGAAAAGAAAAAGTATAAATAGAGGACAAACCAGTCCCTACCCTCATTGAGCCCAGCCTGATGAAGGCGAAGTAACGCCGAAACGTCGCGACGGGCTCAATAGAACAACTAATGGCCACTACTACCCAATGATGGGCAATTTTTTGATCCGGGGGCATCAGTGCCTACCCCAGTCGAGTGAGCGTGCATCAGGGGACCCAGACTTCTGCCTGGGACCCCTTTCTTTCCCCAAACCCTTACCAGCCAGGTCCCGGTGGAGTGGGCGATGCCCCTACCCACATCTCCTACCCTAACCCTAACCTATCCCCCCCTCCCTGTCCCAACCCCAGAAAAAACAGAAAAAAAGCCTAAAAAAATGGAAAAACAAAAAACAGAAAAAGAAGCCTAAATAGAGTGGTTACTAAGGATGGGGGTGCCAGAAAAACAAGATGATAGACAGAGTGGACTAAGGAATAGGGGGTGCCATAAAGAAAAAGGATAGAAAGAAAGCTCCCCAAGTAGGGTTGAGAAAAAAAGAGAGAGAGTAAGAAAGCTCCCCAAGTAGGGTTGAGAGGAAAAGAGGAAAAGAGAGAAACATAGAAAAAACTAAGTACAGAAAAAATTAAAAAGCCAAGAAAAAACCTAAGTAAGAAGGAACAGAAAAAAGTAAAGACAAAAAAGTCAGAAAGAAAAGCTAAGAAAAGAAAAAGTATAAATAGAGGACAAACCAGTCCCTACCCTCATTGAGCCCAGCCTGATGAAGGCGAAGTAACGCCGAAACGTCGCGACGGGCTCAATAGAACAACTAATGGCCACTACTACCCAATGATGGGCAATTTTTTGATCCGGGGGCATCAGTGCCTACCCCAGTCGAGTGAGCGTGCATCAGGGGACCCAGACTTCTGCCTGGGACCCCTTTCTTTCCCCAAACCCTTACCAGCCAGGTCCCGGTGGAGTGGGCGATGCCCCTACCCACATCTCCTACCCTAACCCTAACCTATCCCCCCCTCCCTGTCCCAACCCCAGAAAAAACAGAAAAAAAGCCTAAAAAAATGGAAAAACAAAAAACAGAAAAAGAAGCCTAAATAGAGTGGTTACTAAGGATGGGGGTGCCAGAAAAACAAGATGATAGACAGAGTGGACTAAGGAATAGGGGGTGCCATAAAGAAAAAGGATAGAAAGAAAGCTCCCCAAGTAGGGTTGAGAAAAAAAGAGAGAGAGTAAGAAAGCTCCCCAAGTAGGGTTGAGAGGAAAAGAGGAAAAGAGAGAAACATAGAAAAAACTAAGTACAGAAAAAATTAAAAAGCCAAGAAAAAACCTAAGTAAGAAGGAACAGAAAAAAGTAAAGACAAAAAAGTCAGAAAGAAAAGCTAAGAAAAGAAAAAGTATAAATAGAGGACAAACCAGTCCCTACCCTCATTGAGCCCAGCCTGATGAAGGCGAAGTAACGCCGAAACGTCGCGACGGGCTCAATAGAACAACTAATGGCCACTACTACCCAATGATGGGCAATTTTTTGATCCGGGGGCATCAGTGCCTACCCCAGTCGAGTGAGCGTGCATCAGGGGACCCAGACTTCTGCCTGGGACCCCTTTCTTTCCCCAAACCCTTACCAGCCAGGTCCCGGTGGAGTGGGCGATGCCCCTACCCACATCTCCTACCCTAACCCTAACCTATCCCCCCCTCCCTGTCCCAACCCCAGAAAAAACAGAAAAAAAGCCTAAAAAAATGGAAAAACAAAAAACAGAAAAAGAAGCCTAAATAGAGTGGTTACTAAGGATGGGGGTGCCAGAAAAACAAGATGATAGACAGAGTGGACTAAGGAATAGGGGGTGCCATAAAGAAAAAGGATAGAAAGAAAGCTCCCCAAGTAGGGTTGAGAAAAAAAGAGAGAGAGTAAGAAAGCTCCCCAAGTAGGGTTGAGAGGAAAAGAGGAAAAGAGAGAAACATAGAAAAAACTAAGTACAGAAAAAATTAAAAAGCCAAGAAAAAACCTAAGTAAGAAGGAACAGAAAAAAGTAAAGACAAAAAAGTCAGAAAGAAAAGCTAAGAAAAGAAAAAGTATAAATAGAGGACAAACCAGTCCCTACCCTCATTGAGCCCAGCCTGATGAAGGCGAAGTAACGCCGAAACGTCGCGACGGGCTCAATAGAACAACTAATGGCCACTACTACCCAATGATGGGCAATTTTTTGATCCGGGGGCATCAGTGCCTACCCCAGTCGAGTGAGCGTGCATCAGGGGACCCAGACTTCTGCCTGGGACCCCTTTCTTTCCCCAAACCCTTACCAGCCAGGTCCCGGTGGAGTGGGCGATGCCCCTACCCACATCTCCTACCCTAACCCTAACCTATCCCCCCCTCCCTGTCCCAACCCCAGAAAAAACAGAAAAAAAGCCTAAAAAAATGGAAAAACAAAAAACAGAAAAAGAAGCCTAAATAGAGTGGTTACTAAGGATGGGGGTGCCAGAAAAACAAGATGATAGACAGAGTGGACTAAGGAATAGGGGGTGCCATAAAGAAAAAGGATAGAAAGAAAGCTCCCCAAGTAGGGTTGAGAAAAAAAGAGAGAGAGTAAGAAAGCTCCCCAAGTAGGGTTGAGAGGAAAAGAGGAAAAGAGAGAAACATAGAAAAAACTAAGTACAGAAAAAATTAAAAAGCCAAGAAAAAACCTAAGTAAGAAGGAACAGAAAAAAGTAAAGACAAAAAAGTCAGAAAGAAAAGCTAAGAAAAGAAAAAGTATAAATAGAGGACAAACCAGTCCCTACCCTCATTGAGCCCAGCCTGATGAAGGCGAAGTAACGCCGAAACGTCGCGACGGGCTCAATAGAACAACTAATGGCCACTACTACCCAATGATGGGCAATTTTTTGATCCGGGGGCATCAGTGCCTACCCCAGTCGAGTGAGCGTGCATCAGGGGACCCAGACTTCTGCCTGGGACCCCTTTCTTTCCCCAAACCCTTACCAGCCAGGTCCCGGTGGAGTGGGCGATGCCCCTACCCACATCTCCTACCCTAACCCTAACCTATCCCCCCCTCCCTGTCCCAACCCCAGAAAAAACAGAAAAAAAGCCTAAAAAAATGGAAAAACAAAAAACAGAAAAAGAAGCCTAAATAGAGTGGTTACTAAGGATGGGGGTGCCAGAAAAACAAGATGATAGACAGAGTGGACTAAGGAATAGGGGGTGCCATAAAGAAAAAGGATAGAAAGAAAGCTCCCCAAGTAGGGTTGAGAAAAAAAGAGAGAGAGTAAGAAAGCTCCCCAAGTAGGGTTGAGAGGAAAAGAGGAAAAGAGAGAAACATAGAAAAAACTAAGTACAGAAAAAATTAAAAAGCCAAGAAAAAACCTAAGTAAGAAGGAACAGAAAAAAGTAAAGACAAAAAAGTCAGAAAGAAAAGCTAAGAAAAGAAAAAGTATAAATAGAGGACAAACCAGTCCCTACCCTCATTGAGCCCAGCCTGATGAAGGCGAAGTAACGCCGAAACGTCGCGACGGGCTCAATAGAACAACTAATGGCCACTACTACCCAATGATGGGCAATTTTTTGATCCGGGGGCATCAGTGCCTACCCCAGTCGAGTGAGCGTGCATCAGGGGACCCAGACTTCTGCCTGGGACCCCTTTCTTTCCCCAAACCCTTACCAGCCAGGTCCCGGTGGAGTGGGCGATGCCCCTACCCACATCTCCTACCCTAACCCTAACCTATCCCCCCCTCCCTGTCCCAACCCCAGAAAAAACAGAAAAAAAGCCTAAAAAAATGGAAAAACAAAAAACAGAAAAAGAAGCCTAAATAGAGTGGTTACTAAGGATGGGGGTGCCAGAAAAACAAGATGATAGACAGAGTGGACTAAGGAATAGGGGGTGCCATAAAGAAAAAGGATAGAAAGAAAGCTCCCCAAGTAGGGTTGAGAAAAAAAGAGAGAGAGTAAGAAAGCTCCCCAAGTAGGGTTGAGAGGAAAAGAGGAAAAGAGAGAAACATAGAAAAAACTAAGTACAGAAAAAATTAAAAAGCCAAGAAAAAACCTAAGTAAGAAGGAACAGAAAAAAGTAAAGACAAAAAAGTCAGAAAGAAAAGCTAAGAAAAGAAAAAGTATAAATAGAGGACAAACCAGTCCCTACCCTCATTGAGCCCAGCCTGATGAAGGCGAAGTAACGCCGAAACGTCGCGACGGGCTCAATAGAACAACTAATGGCCACTACTACCCAATGATGGGCAATTTTTTGATCCGGGGGCATCAGTGCCTACCCCAGTCGAGTGAGCGTGCATCAGGGGACCCAGACTTCTGCCTGGGACCCCTTTCTTTCCCCAAACCCTTACCAGCCAGGTCCCGGTGGAGTGGGCGATGCCCCTACCCACATCTCCTACCCTAACCCTAACCTATCCCCCCCTCCCTGTCCCAACCCCAGAAAAAACAGAAAAAAAGCCTAAAAAAATGGAAAAACAAAAAACAGAAAAAGAAGCCTAAATAGAGTGGTTACTAAGGATGGGGGTGCCAGAAAAACAAGATGATAGACAGAGTGGACTAAGGAATAGGGGGTGCCATAAAGAAAAAGGATAGAAAGAAAGCTCCCCAAGTAGGGTTGAGAAAAAAAGAGAGAGAGTAAGAAAGCTCCCCAAGTAGGGTTGAGAGGAAAAGAGGAAAAGAGAGAAACATAGAAAAAACTAAGTACAGAAAAAATTAAAAAGCCAAGAAAAAACCTAAGTAAGAAGGAACAGAAAAAAGTAAAGACAAAAAAGTCAGAAAGAAAAGCTAAGAAAAGAAAAAGTATAAATAGAGGACAAACCAGTCCCTACCCTCATTGAGCCCAGCCTGATGAAGGCGAAGTAACGCCGAAACGTCGCGACGGGCTCAATAGAACAACTAATGGCCACTACTACCCAATGATGGGCAATTTTTTGATCCGGGGGCATCAGTGCCTACCCCAGTCGAGTGAGCGTGCATCAGGGGACCCAGACTTCTGCCTGGGACCCCTTTCTTTCCCCAAACCCTTACCAGCCAGGTCCCGGTGGAGTGGGCGATGCCCCTACCCACATCTCCTACCCTAACCCTAACCTATCCCCCCCTCCCTGTCCCAACCCCAGAAAAAACAGAAAAAAAGCCTAAAAAAATGGAAAAACAAAAAACAGAAAAAGAAGCCTAAATAGAGTGGTTACTAAGGATGGGGGTGCCAGAAAAACAAGATGATAGACAGAGTGGACTAAGGAATAGGGGGTGCCATAAAGAAAAAGGATAGAAAGAAAGCTCCCCAAGTAGGGTTGAGAAAAAAAGAGAGAGAGTAAGAAAGCTCCCCAAGTAGGGTTGAGAGGAAAAGAGGAAAAGAGAGAAACATAGAAAAAACTAAGTACAGAAAAAATTAAAAAGCCAAGAAAAAACCTAAGTAAGAAGGAACAGAAAAAAGTAAAGACAAAAAAGTCAGAAAGAAAAGCTAAGAAAAGAAAAAGTATAAATAGAGGACAAACCAGTCCCTACCCTCATTGAGCCCAGCCTGATGAAGGCGAAGTAACGCCGAAACGTCGCGACGGGCTCAATAGAACAACTAATGGCCACTACTACCCAATGATGGGCAATTTTTTGATCCGGGGGCATCAGTGCCTACCCCAGTCGAGTGAGCGTGCATCAGGGGACCCAGACTTCTGCCTGGGACCCCTTTCTTTCCCCAAACCCTTACCAGCCAGGTCCCGGTGGAGTGGGCGATGCCCCTACCCACATCTCCTACCCTAACCCTAACCTATCCCCCCCTCCCTGTCCCAACCCCAGAAAAAACAGAAAAAAAGCCTAAAAAAATGGAAAAACAAAAAACAGAAAAAGAAGCCTAAATAGAGTGGTTACTAAGGATGGGGGTGCCAGAAAAACAAGATGATAGACAGAGTGGACTAAGGAATAGGGGGTGCCATAAAGAAAAAGGATAGAAAGAAAGCTCCCCAAGTAGGGTTGAGAAAAAAAGAGAGAGAGTAAGAAAGCTCCCCAAGTAGGGTTGAGAGGAAAAGAGGAAAAGAGAGAAACATAGAAAAAACTAAGTACAGAAAAAATTAAAAAGCCAAGAAAAAACCTAAGTAAGAAGGAACAGAAAAAAGTAAAGACAAAAAAGTCAGAAAGAAAAGCTAAGAAAAGAAAAAGTATAAATAGAGGACAAACCAGTCCCTACCCTCATTGAGCCCAGCCTGATGAAGGCGAAGTAACGCCGAAACGTCGCGACGGGCTCAATAGAACAACTAATGGCCACTACTACCCAATGATGGGCAATTTTTTGATCCGGGGGCATCAGTGCCTACCCCAGTCGAGTGAGCGTGCATCAGGGGACCCAGACTTCTGCCTGGGACCCCTTTCTTTCCCCAAACCCTTACCAGCCAGGTCCCGGTGGAGTGGGCGATGCCCCTACCCACATCTCCTACCCTAACCCTAACCTATCCCCCCCTCCCTGTCCCAACCCCAGAAAAAACAGAAAAAAAGCCTAAAAAAATGGAAAAACAAAAAACAGAAAAAGAAGCCTAAATAGAGTGGTTACTAAGGATGGGGGTGCCAGAAAAACAAGATGATAGACAGAGTGGACTAAGGAATAGGGGGTGCCATAAAGAAAAAGGATAGAAAGAAAGCTCCCCAAGTAGGGTTGAGAAAAAAAGAGAGAGAGTAAGAAAGCTCCCCAAGTAGGGTTGAGAGGAAAAGAGGAAAAGAGAGAAACATAGAAAAAACTAAGTACAGAAAAAATTAAAAAGCCAAGAAAAAACCTAAGTAAGAAGGAACAGAAAAAAGTAAAGACAAAAAAGTCAGAAAGAAAAGCTAAGAAAAGAAAAAGTATAAATAGAGGACAAACCAGTCCCTACCCTCATTGAGCCCAGCCTGATGAAGGCGAAGTAACGCCGAAACGTCGCGACGGGCTCAATAGAACAACTAATGGCCACTACTACCCAATGATGGGCAATTTTTTGATCCGGGGGCATCAGTGCCTACCCCAGTCGAGTGAGCGTGCATCAGGGGACCCAGACTTCTGCCTGGGACCCCTTTCTTTCCCCAAACCCTTACCAGCCAGGTCCCGGTGGAGTGGGCGATGCCCCTACCCACATCTCCTACCCTAACCCTAACCTATCCCCCCCTCCCTGTCCCAACCCCAGAAAAAACAGAAAAAAAGCCTAAAAAAATGGAAAAACAAAAAACAGAAAAAGAAGCCTAAATAGAGTGGTTACTAAGGATGGGGGTGCCAGAAAAACAAGATGATAGACAGAGTGGACTAAGGAATAGGGGGTGCCATAAAGAAAAAGGATAGAAAGAAAGCTCCCCAAGTAGGGTTGAGAAAAAAAGAGAGAGAGTAAGAAAGCTCCCCAAGTAGGGTTGAGAGGAAAAGAGGAAAAGAGAGAAACATAGAAAAAACTAAGTACAGAAAAAATTAAAAAGCCAAGAAAAAACCTAAGTAAGAAGGAACAGAAAAAAGTAAAGACAAAAAAGTCAGAAAGAAAAGCTAAGAAAAGAAAAAGTATAAATAGAGGACAAACCAGTCCCTACCCTCATTGAGCCCAGCCTGATGAAGGCGAAGTAACGCCGAAACGTCGCGACGGGCTCAATAGAACAACTAATGGCCACTACTACCCAATGATGGGCAATTTTTTGATCCGGGGGCATCAGTGCCTACCCCAGTCGAGTGAGCGTGCATCAGGGGACCCAGACTTCTGCCTGGGACCCCTTTCTTTCCCCAAACCCTTACCAGCCAGGTCCCGGTGGAGTGGGCGATGCCCCTACCCACATCTCCTACCCTAACCCTAACCTATCCCCCCCTCCCTGTCCCAACCCCAGAAAAAACAGAAAAAAAGCCTAAAAAAATGGAAAAACAAAAAACAGAAAAAGAAGCCTAAATAGAGTGGTTACTAAGGATGGGGGTGCCAGAAAAACAAGATGATAGACAGAGTGGACTAAGGAATAGGGGGTGCCATAAAGAAAAAGGATAGAAAGAAAGCTCCCCAAGTAGGGTTGAGAAAAAAAGAGAGAGAGTAAGAAAGCTCCCCAAGTAGGGTTGAGAGGAAAAGAGGAAAAGAGAGAAACATAGAAAAAACTAAGTACAGAAAAAATTAAAAAGCCAAGAAAAAACCTAAGTAAGAAGGAACAGAAAAAAGTAAAGACAAAAAAGTCAGAAAGAAAAGCTAAGAAAAGAAAAAGTATAAATAGAGGACAAACCAGTCCCTACCCTCATTGAGCCCAGCCTGATGAAGGCGAAGTAACGCCGAAACGTCGCGACGGGCTCAATAGAACAACTAATGGCCACTACTACCCAATGATGGGCAATTTTTTGATCCGGGGGCATCAGTGCCTACCCCAGTCGAGTGAGCGTGCATCAGGGGACCCAGACTTCTGCCTGGGACCCCTTTCTTTCCCCAAACCCTTACCAGCCAGGTCCCGGTGGAGTGGGCGATGCCCCTACCCACATCTCCTACCCTAACCCTAACCTATCCCCCCCTCCCTGTCCCAACCCCAGAAAAAACAGAAAAAAAGCCTAAAAAAATGGAAAAACAAAAAACAGAAAAAGAAGCCTAAATAGAGTGGTTACTAAGGATGGGGGTGCCAGAAAAACAAGATGATAGACAGAGTGGACTAAGGAATAGGGGGTGCCATAAAGAAAAAGGATAGAAAGAAAGCTCCCCAAGTAGGGTTGAGAAAAAAAGAGAGAGAGTAAGAAAGCTCCCCAAGTAGGGTTGAGAGGAAAAGAGGAAAAGAGAGAAACATAGAAAAAACTAAGTACAGAAAAAATTAAAAAGCCAAGAAAAAACCTAAGTAAGAAGGAACAGAAAAAAGTAAAGACAAAAAAGTCAGAAAGAAAAGCTAAGAAAAGAAAAAGTATAAATAGAGGACAAACCAGTCCCTACCCTCATTGAGCCCAGCCTGATGAAGGCGAAGTAACGCCGAAACGTCGCGACGGGCTCAATAGAACAACTAATGGCCACTACTACCCAATGATGGGCAATTTTTTGATCCGGGGGCATCAGTGCCTACCCCAGTCGAGTGAGCGTGCATCAGGGGACCCAGACTTCTGCCTGGGACCCCTTTCTTTCCCCAAACCCTTACCAGCCAGGTCCCGGTGGAGTGGGCGATGCCCCTACCCACATCTCCTACCCTAACCCTAACCTATCCCCCCCTCCCTGTCCCAACCCCAGAAAAAACAGAAAAAAAGCCTAAAAAATGGAAAAACAAAAAACAGAAAAAGAAGCCTAAATAGAGTGGTTACTAAGGATGGGGGTGCCAGAAAAACAAGATGATAGACAGAGTGGACTAAGGAATAGGGGGTGCCATAAAGAAAAAGGATAGAAAGAAAGCTCCCCAAGTAGGGTTGAGAAAAAAAGAGAGAGAGTAAGAAAGCTCCCCAAGTAGGGTTGAGAGGAAAAGAGGAAAAGAGAGAAACATAGAAAAAACTAAGTACAGAAAAAATTAAAAAGCCAAGAAAAAACCTAAGTAAGAAGGAACAGAAAAAAGTAAAGACAAAAAAGTCAGAAAGAAAAGCTAAGAAAAGAAAAAGTATAAATAGAGGACAAACCAGTCCCTACCCTCATTGAGCCCAGCCTGATGAAGGCGAAGTAACGCCGAAACGTCGCGACGGGCTCAATAGAACAACTAATGGCCACTACTACCCAATGATGGGCAATTTTTTGATCCGGGGGCATCAGTGCCTACCCCAGTCGAGTGAGCGTGCATCAGGGGACCCAGACTTCTGCCTGGGACCCCTTTCTTTCCCCAAACCCTTACCAGCCAGGTCCCGGTGGAGTGGGCGATGCCCCTACCCACATCTCCTACCCTAACCCTAACCTATCCCCCCCTCCCTGTCCCAACCCCAGAAAAAACAGAAAAAAAGCCTAAAAAAATGGAAAAACAAAAAACAGAAAAAGAAGCCTAAATAGAGTGGTTACTAAGGATGGGGGTGCCAGAAAAACAAGATGATAGACAGAGTGGACTAAGGAATAGGGGGTGCCATAAAGAAAAAGGATAGAAAGAAAGCTCCCCAAGTAGGGTTGAGAAAAAAAGAGAGAGAGTAAGAAAGCTCCCCAAGTAGGGTTGAGAGGAAAAGAGGAAAAGAGAGAAACATAGAAAAAACTAAGTACAGAAAAAATTAAAAAGCCAAGAAAAAACCTAAGTAAGAAGGAACAGAAAAAAGTAAAGACAAAAAAGTCAGAAAGAAAAGCTAAGAAAAGAAAAAGTATAAATAGAGGACAAACCAGTCCCTACCCTCATTGAGCCCAGCCTGATGAAGGCGAAGTAACGCCGAAACGTCGCGACGGGCTCAATAGAACAACTAATGGCCACTACTACCCAATGATGGGCAATTTTTTGATCCGGGGGCATCAGTGCCTACCCCAGTCGAGTGAGCGTGCATCAGGGGACCCAGACTTCTGCCTGGGACCCCTTTCTTTCCCCAAACCCTTACCAGCCAGGTCCCGGTGGAGTGGGCGATGCCCCTACCCACATCTCCTACCCTAACCCTAACCTATCCCCCCCTCCCTGTCCCAACCCCAGAAAAAACAGAAAAAAAGCCTAAAAAAATGGAAAAACAAAAAACAGAAAAAGAAGCCTAAATAGAGTGGTTACTAAGGATGGGGGTGCCAGAAAAACAAGATGATAGACAGAGTGGACTAAGGAATAGGGGGTGCCATAAAGAAAAAGGATAGAAAGAAAGCTCCCCAAGTAGGGTTGAGAAAAAAAGAGAGAGAGTAAGAAAGCTCCCCAAGTAGGGTTGAGAGGAAAAGAGGAAAAGAGAGAAACATAGAAAAAACTAAGTACAGAAAAAATTAAAAAGCCAAGAAAAAACCTAAGTAAGAAGGAACAGAAAAAAGTAAAGACAAAAAAGTCAGAAAGAAAAGCTAAGAAAAGAAAAAGTATAAATAGAGGACAAACCAGTCCCTACCCTCATTGAGCCCAGCCTGATGAAGGCGAAGTAACGCCGAAACGTCGCGACGGGCTCAATAGAACAACTAATGGCCACTACTACCCAATGATGGGCAATTTTTTGATCCGGGGGCATCAGTGCCTACCCCAGTCGAGTGAGCGTGCATCAGGGGACCCAGACTTCTGCCTGGGACCCCTTTCTTTCCCCAAACCCTTACCAGCCAGGTCCCGGTGGAGTGGGCGATGCCCCTACCCACATCTCCTACCCTAACCCTAACCTATCCCCCCCTCCCTGTCCCAACCCCAGAAAAAACAGAAAAAAAGCCTAAAAAAATGGAAAAACAAAAAACAGAAAAAGAAGCCTAAATAGAGTGGTTACTAAGGATGGGGGTGCCAGAAAAACAAGATGATAGACAGAGTGGACTAAGGAATAGGGGGTGCCATAAAGAAAAAGGATAGAAAGAAAGCTCCCCAAGTAGGGTTGAGAAAAAAAGAGAGAGAGTAAGAAAGCTCCCCAAGTAGGGTTGAGAGGAAAAGAGGAAAAGAGAGAAACATAGAAAAAACTAAGTACAGAAAAAATTAAAAAGCCAAGAAAAAACCTAAGTAAGAAGGAACAGAAAAAAGTAAAGACAAAAAAGTCAGAAAGAAAAGCTAAGAAAAGAAAAAGTATAAATAGAGGACAAACCAGTCCCTACCCTCATTGAGCCCAGCCTGATGAAGGCGAAGTAACGCCGAAACGTCGCGACGGGCTCAATAGAACAACTAATGGCCACTACTACCCAATGATGGGCAATTTTTTGATCCGGGGGCATCAGTGCCTACCCCAGTCGAGTGAGCGTGCATCAGGGGACCCAGACTTCTGCCTGGGACCCCTTTCTTTCCCCAAACCCTTACCAGCCAGGTCCCGGTGGAGTGGGCGATGCCCCTACCCACATCTCCTACCCTAACCCTAACCTATCCCCCCCTCCCTGTCCCAACCCCAGAAAAAACAGAAAAAAAGCCTAAAAAAATGGAAAAACAAAAAACAGAAAAAGAAGCCTAAATAGAGTGGTTACTAAGGATGGGGGTGCCAGAAAAACAAGATGATAGACAGAGTGGACTAAGGAATAGGGGGTGCCATAAAGAAAAAGGATAGAAAGAAAGCTCCCCAAGTAGGGTTGAGAAAAAAAGAGAGAGAGTAAGAAAGCTCCCCAAGTAGGGTTGAGAGGAAAAGAGGAAAAGAGAGAACATAGAAAAAACTAAGTACAGAAAAAATTAAAAAGCCAAGAAAAAACCTAAGTAAGAAGGAACAGAAAAAGTAAAGACAAAAAAGTCAGAAAGAAAAGCTAAGAAAAGAAAAAGTATAAATAGAGGACAAACCAGTCCCTACCCTCATTGAGCCCAGCCTGATGAAGGCGAAGTAACGCCGAAACGTCGCGACGGGCTCAATAGAACAACTAATGGCCACTACTACCCAATGATGGGCAATTTTTTGATCCGGGGGCATCAGTGCCTACCCCAGTCGAGTGAGCGTGCATCAGGGGACCCAGACTTCTGCCTGGGACCCCTTTCTTTCCCCAAACCCTTACCAGCCAGGTCCCGGTGGAGTGGGCGATGCCCCTACCCACATCTCCTACCCTAACCCTAACCTATCCCCCCCTCCCTGTCCCAACCCCAGAAAAAACAGAAAAAAAGCCTAAAAAAATGGAAAAACAAAAAACAGAAAAAGAAGCCTAAATAGAGTGGTTACTAAGGATGGGGGTGCCAGAAAAACAAGATGATAGACAGAGTGGACTAAGGAATAGGGGGTGCCATAAAGAAAAAGGATAGAAAGAAAGCTCCCCAAGTAGGGTTGAGAAAAAAAGAGAGAGAGTAAGAAAGCTCCCCAAGTAGGGTTGAGAGGAAAAGAGGAAAAGAGAGAAACATAGAAAAACTAAGTACAGAAAAAATTAAAAAGCCAAGAAAAAACCTAAGTAAGAAGGAACAGAAAAAAGTAAAGACAAAAAAGTCAGAAAGAAAAGCTAAGAAAAGAAAAAGTATAAATAGAGGACAAACCAGTCCCTACCCTCATTGAGGCCCAGCCTGATGAAGGCGAAGTAACGCCGAAACGTCGCGACGGGCTCAATAGAACAACTAATGGCCACTACTACCCAATGATGGGCAATTTTTTGATCCGGGGGCATCAGTGCCTACCCCAGTCGAGTGAGCGTGCATCAGGGGACCCAGACTTCTGCCTGGGACCCCTTTCTTTCCCCAAACCCTTACCAGCCAGGTCCCGGTGGAGTGGGCGATGCCCCTACCCACATCTCCTACCCTAACCCTAACCTATCCCCCCCTCCCTGTCCCAACCCCAGAAAAAACAGAAAAAAGCCTAAAAAATGGAAAAACAAAAAACAGAAAAAGAAGCCTAAATAGAGTGGTTACTAAGGATGGGGGTGCCAGAAAAACAAGATGATAGACAGAGTGGACTAAGGAATAGGGGGTGCCATAAAGAAAAAGGATAGAAAGAAAGCTCCCCAAGTAGGGTTGAGAAAAAAAGAGAGAGAGTAAGAAAGCTCCCCAAGTAGGGTTGAGAGGAAAAGAGGAAAAGAGAGAAACATAGAAAAAACTAAGTACAGAAAAAAATTAAAAAGCCAAGAAAAAACCTAAGTAAGAAGGAACAGAAAAAAGTAAAGACAAAAAGTCAGAAAGAAAAGCTAAGAAAAGAAAAAGTATAAATAGAGGACAAACCAGTCCCTACCCTCATTGAGCCCAGCCTGATGAAGGCGAAGTAACGCCGAAACGTCGCGACGGGCTCAATAGAACAACTAATGGCCACTACTACCCAATGATGGGCAATTTTTTGATCCGGGGGCATCAGTGCCTACCCCAGTCGAGTGAGCGTGCATCAGGGGACCCAGACTTCTGCCTGGGACCCCTTTCTTTCCCCAAACCCTTACCAGCCAGGTCCCGGTGGAGTGGGCGATGCCCCTACCCACATCTCCTACCCTAACCCTAACCTATCCCCCCCTCCCTGTCCCAACCCCAGAAAAAACAGAAAAAAAGCCTAAAAAAATGGAAAAACAAAAAACAGAAAAAGAAGCCTAAATAGAGTGGTTACTAAGGATGGGGGTGCCCAGAAAAACAAGATGATAGACAGAGTGGACTAAGGAATAGGGGGTGCCATAAAGAAAAAGGATAGAAAGAAGCTCCCCAAGTAGGGTTGAGAAAAAAAGAGAGAGAGTAAGAAAGCTCCCCAAGTAGGGTTGAGAGAAAAGAGGAAAAGAGAGAAACATAGAAAAAACTAAGTACAGAAAAAATTAAAAAGCCAAGAAAAAACCTAAGTAAGAAGGAACAGAAAAAAGTAAAGACAAAAAAGTCAGAAAGAAAAGCTAAGAAAAGAAAAAGTATAAATAGAGGACAAACCAGTCCCTACCCTCATTGAGCCCAGCCTGATGAAGGCGAAGTAACGCCGAAACGTCGCGACGGGCTCAATAGAACAACTAATGGCCACTACTACCCAATGATGGGCAATTTTTTGATCCGGGGGCATCAGTGCCTACCCCAGTCGAGTGAGCGTGCATCAGGGGACCCAGACTTCTGCCTGGGACCCCTTTCTTTCCCCAAACCCTTACCAGCCAGGTCCCGGTGGAGTGGGCGATGCCCCTACCCACATCTCCTACCCTAACCCTAACCTATCCCCCCCTCCCTGTCCCAACCCCAGAAAAAACAGAAAAAAAGCCTAAAAAAATGGAAAAACAAAAAACAGAAAAAGAAGCCTAAATAGAGTGGTTACTAAGGATGGGGGTGCCAGAAAAACAAGATGATAGACAGAGTGGACTAAGGAATAGGGGGTGCCATAAAGAAAAAGGATAGAAAGAAAGCTCCCCAAGTAGGGTTGAGAAAAAAAGAGAGAGAGTAAGAAAGCTCCCCAAGTAGGGTTGAGAGGAAAAGAGGAAAAGAGAGAAACATAGAAAAAACTAAGTACAGAAAAAAATTAAAAAGCCAAGAAAAAACCTAAGTAAGAAGGAACAGAAAAAAGTAAAGACAAAAAAGTCAGAAAGAAAAGCTAAGAAAAGAAAAAGTATAAATAGAGGACAAACCAGTCCCTACCCTCATTGAGCCCAGCCTGATGAAGGCGAAGTAACGCCGAAACGTCGCGACGGGCTCAATAGAACAACTAATGGCCACTACTACCCAATGATGGGCATTTTTTGATCCGGGGGCATCAGTGCCTACCCCAGTCGAGTGAGCGTGCATCAGGGGACCCAGACTTCTGCCTGGGACCCCTTTCTTTCCCCAAACCCTTACCAGCCAGGTCCCGGTGGAGTGGGCGATGCCCCTACCCACATCTCCTACCCTAACCCTAACCTATCCCCCCCTCCCTGTCCCAACCCCAGAAAAAACAGAAAAAAGCCTAAAAAAATGGAAAAACAAAAAACAGAAAAAGAAGCCTAAATAGAGTGGTTACTAAGGATGGGGGTGCCAGAAAAACAAGATGATAGACAGAGTGGACTAAGGAATAGGGGGTGCCATAAAGAAAAAGGATAGAAAGAAAGCTCCCCAAGTAGGGTTGAGAAAAAAAGAGAGAGAGTAAGAAAGCTCCCCAAGTAGGGTTGAGAGGAAAAGAGGAAAGAGAGAAACATAGAAAAAACTAAGTACAGAAAAAATTAAAAAGCCAAGAAAAAACCTAAGTAAGAAGGAACAGAAAAAAGTAAAGACAAAAAAGTCAGAAAGAAAAGCTAAGAAAAGAAAAAGTATAAATAGAGGACAAACCAGTCCCTACCCTCATTGAGCCCAGCCTGATGAAGGCGAAGTAACGCCGAAACGTCGCGACGGGCTCAATAGAACAACTAATGGCCACTACTACCCAATGATGGGCAATTTTTTGATCCGGGGGCATCAGTGCCTACCCCAGTCGAGTGAGCGTGCATCAGGGGACCCAGACTTCTGCCTGGGACCCCTTTCTTTCCCCAAACCCTTACCAGCCAGGTCCCGGTGGAGTGGGCGATGCCCCTACCCCACATCTCCTACCCTAACCCTAACCTATCCCCCCCTCCCTGTCCCAACCCCAGAAAAAACAGAAAAAAAAGCCTAAAAAAATGGAAAAACAAAAAACAGAAAAAGAAGCCTAAATAGAGTGGTTACTAAGGATGGGGGTGCCAGAAAAACAAGATGATAGACAGAGTGGACTAAGGAATAGGGGGTGCCATAAAGAAAAAGGATAGAAAGAAAGCTCCCCAAGTAGGGTTGAGAAAAAAAGAGAGAGAGTAAGAAAGCTCCCCAAGTAGGGTTGAGAGGAAAAGAGGAAAAAGAGAGAAACATAGAAAAAACTAAGTACAGAAAAAATTAAAAAGCCAAGAAAAAACCTAAGTAAGAAGGAACAGAAAAAGTAAAGACAAAAAAGTCAGAAAGAAAAGCTAAGAAAAGAAAAAGTATAAATAGAGACAAACCAGTCCCTACCCTCATTGAGCCCAGCCTGATGAAGGCGAAGTAACGCCGAAACGTCGCGACGGGCTCAATAGAACAACTAATGGCCACTACTACCCAATGATGGGCAATTTTTTGATCCGGGGGCATCAGTGCCTACCCCAGTCGAGTGAGCGTGCATCAGGGGACCCAGACTTCTGCCTGGGACCCCTTTCTTTCCCCAAACCCTTACCAGCCAGGTCCCGGTGGAGTGGGCGATGCCCCTACCCACATCTCCTACCCTAACCCTAACCTATCCCCCCCTCCCTGTCCCAACCCCAGAAAAAACAGAAAAAAAGCCTAAAAAAATGGAAAAACAAAAAACAGAAAAAGAAGCCTAAATAGAGTGGTTACTAAGGATGGGGGTGCCAGAAAAACAAGATGATAGACAGAGTGGACTAAGGAATAGGGGGTGCCATAAAGAAAAAGGATAGAAAGAAAGCTCCCCAAGTAGGGTTGAGAAAAAAAGAGAGAGAGTAAGAAAGCTCCCCAAGTAGGGTTGAGAGGAAAAGAGGAAAAGAGAGAAACATAGAAAAACTAAGTACAGAAAAAATTAAAAAGCAAGAAAAAACCTAAGTAAGAAGGAACAGAAAAAAGTAAAGACAAAAAAGTCAGAAAGAAAAGCTAAGAAAAGAAAAAGTATAAATAGAGGACAAACCAGTCCCTACCCTCATTGAGCCCAGCCTGATGAAGGCGAAGTAACGCCGAACGTCGCGACGGGCTCAATAGAACAACTAATGGCCACTACTACCCAATGATGGGCAATTTTTTGATCCGGGGGCATCAGTGCCTACCCCAGTCGAGTGAGCGTGCATCAGGGGACCCAGACTTCTGCCTGGGACCCCTTTCTTTCCCCAAACCCTTACCAGCCAGGTCCCGGTGGAGTGGGCGATGCCCCTACCCACATCTCCTACCCTAACCCTAACCTATCCCCCCCTCCCTGTCCCAACCCCAGAAAAAACAGAAAAAAAGCCTAAAAAATGGAAAAACAAAAAACAGAAAAAGAAGCCTAAATAGAGTGGTTACTAAGGATGGGGGTGCCAGAAAAACAAGATGATAGACAGAGTGGACTAAGGAATAGGGGGTGCCATAAAGAAAAAGGATAGAAAGAAAGCTCCCCAAGTAGGGTTGAGAAAAAAAGAGAGAGAGTAAGAAAGCTCCCCAAGTAGGGTTGAGAGGAAAAGAGGAAAAGAGAGAAACATAGAAAAAACTAAGTACAGAAAAAATTAAAAAGCCAAGAAAAACCTAAGTAAGAAGGAACAGAAAAAAGTAAAGACAAAAAAGTCAGAAAGAAAAGCTAAGAAAAGAAAAGTATAAATAGAGGACAAACCAGTCCCTACCCTCATTGAGCCCAGCCTGATGAAGGCGAAGTAACGCCGAAACGTCGCGACGGGCTCAATAGAACAACTAATGGCCACTACTACCCAATGATGGGCAATTTTTGATCCGGGGGCATCAGTGCCTACCCCAGTCGAGTGAGCGTGCATCAGGGGACCCAGACTTCTGCCTGGGACCCCTTTCTTTCCCCAAACCCTTACCAGCCAGGTCCCGGTGGAGTGGGCGATGCCCCTACCCACATCTCCTACCCTAACCCTAACCTATCCCCCCCTCCCTGTCCCAACCCCAGAAAAAACAGAAAAAAAGCCTAAAAAAATGGAAAAACAAAAAACAGAAAAAGAAGCCTAAATAGAGTGGTTACTAAGGATGGGGGTGCCAGAAAAACAAGATGATAGACAGAGTGGACTAAGGAATAGGGGGTGCCATAAAGAAAAAGGATAGAAAGAAAGCTCCCCAAGTAGGGTTGAGAAAAAAAGAGAGAGAGTAAGAAAGCTCCCCAAGTAGGGTTGAGAGGAAAAGAGGAAAAGAGAGAAACATAGAAAAACTAAGTACAGAAAAAATTAAAAAGCCAAGAAAAAACCTAAGTAAGAAGGAACAGAAAAAAGTAAAGACAAAAAAGTCAGAAAGAAAAGCTAAGAAAAGAAAAAGTATAAATAGAGGACAAACCAGTCCCTACCCTCATTGAGCCCAGCCTGATGAAGGCGAAGTAACGCCGAAACGTCGCGACGGGCTCAATAGAACAACTAATGGCCACTACTACCCAATGATGGGCAATTTTTTGATCCGGGGGCATCAGTGCCTACCCAGTCGAGTGAGCGTGCATCAGGGACCCAGACTTCTGCCTGGGACCCCTTTCTTTCCCCAAACCCTTACCAGCCAGGTCCGGTGGAGTGGGCGATGCCCCTACC
>NW_028187226.1:45152-72652 GCF_057381845.1 Rhamphochromis longiceps
TATAAATAGAGGACAAACCAGTCCCTACCCTCATTGAGCCCAGCCTGATGAAGGCGAAGTAACGCCGAAACGTCGCGACGGGCTCAATAGAACAACTAATGGCCACTACTACCCAATGATGGGCAATTTTTTGATCCGGGGGCATCAGTGCCTACCCCAGTCGAGTGAGCGTGCATCAGGGACCCAGACTTCTGCCTGGGACCCCTTTCTTTCCCCAAACCCTTACCAGCCAGGTCCCGGTGGAGTGGGCGATGCCCCTACCCACATCTCCTACCCTAACCCTAACCTATCCCCCCCTCCCTGTCCCAACCCCAGAAAAAACAGAAAAAAAGCCTAAAAAAATGGAAAAACAAAAAACAGAAAAAGAAGCCTAAATAGAGTGGTTACTAAGGATGGGGGTGCCAGAAAAACAAGATGATAGACAGAGTGGACTAAGGAATAGGGGGTGCCATAAAGAAAAAGGATAGAAAGAAAGCTCCCCAAGTAGGGTTGAGAAAAAAGAGAGAGAGTAAGAAAGCTCCCCAAGTAGGGTTGAGAGGAAAAGAGGAAAAGAGAGAAACATAGAAAAAACTAAGTACAGAAAAAATTAAAAAGCCAAGAAAAAACCTAAGTAAGAAGGAACAGAAAAAAGTAAAGACAAAAAAGTCAGAAAGAAAAGCTAAGAAAAGAAAAAGTATAAATAGAGGACAAACCAGTCCCTACCCTCATTGAGCCCAGCCTGATGAAGGCGAAGTAACGCCGAAACGTCGCGACGGGCTCAATAGAACAACTAATGGCCACTACTACCCAATGATGGGCAATTTTTTGATCCGGGGGCATCAGTGCCTACCCCAGTCGAGTGAGCGTGCATCAGGGGACCCAGACTTCTGCCTGGGACCCCTTTCTTTCCCCAAACCCTTACCAGCCAGGTCCCGGTGGAGTGGGCGATGCCCCTACCCACATCTCCTACCCTAACCCTAACCTATCCCCCCCTCCCTGTCCCAACCCCAGAAAAAACAGAAAAAAGCCTAAAAAAATGGAAAAACAAAAAACAGAAAAAGAAGCCTAAATAGAGTGGTTACTAAGGATGGGGGTGCCAGAAAAACAAGATGATAGACAGAGTGGACTAAGGAATAGGGGGTGCCATAAAGAAAAAGGATAGAAAGAAAGCTCCCCAAGTAGGGTTGAGAAAAAAAGAGAGAGAGTAAGAAAGCTCCCCAAGTAGGGTTGAGAGGAAAAGAGGAAAAGAGAGAAACATAGAAAAAACTAAGTACAGAAAAAATTAAAAAGCCAAGAAAAAACCTAAGTAAGAAGGAACAGAAAAAAGTAAAGACAAAAAGTCAGAAAGAAAAGCTAAGAAAAGAAAAAGTATAAATAGAGGACAAACCAGTCCCTACCCTCATTGAGCCCAGCCTGATGAAGGCGAAGTAACGCCGAAACGTCGCGACGGGCTCAATAGAACAACTAATGGCCACTACTACCCAATGATGGGCAATTTTTTGATCCGGGGGCATCAGTGCCTACCCCAGTCGAGTGAGCGTGCATCAGGGGACCCAGACTTCTGCCTGGGACCCCTTTCTTTCCCCAAACCCTTACCAGCCAGGTCCCGGTGGAGTGGGCGATGCCCCTACCCACATCTCCTACCCTAACCCTAACCTATCCCCCCCTCCCTGTCCCAACCCCAGAAAAAACAGAAAAAAAGCCTAAAAAAATGGAAAAACAAAAAACAGAAAAAGAAGCCTAAATAGAGTGGTTACTAAGGATGGGGGTGCCAGAAAAACAAGATGATAGACAGAGTGGACTAAGGAATAGGGGGTGCCATAAAGAAAAAGGATAGAAAGAAAGCTCCCCAAGTAGGGTTGAGAAAAAAAGAGAGAGAGTAAGAAAGCTCCCCAAGTAGGGTTGAGAGGAAAAGAGGAAAAGAGAGAAACATAGAAAAAACTAAGTACAGAAAAAATTAAAAAGCCAAGAAAAAACCTAAGTAAGAAGGAACAGAAAAAAGTAAAGACAAAAAAGTCAGAAAGAAAAGCTAAGAAAAGAAAAAGTATAAATAGAGGACAAACCAGTCCCTACCCTCATTGAGCCCAGCCTGATGAAGGCGAAGTAACGCCGAAACGTCGCGACGGGCTCAATAGAACAACTAATGGCCACTACTACCCAATGATGGGCAATTTTTTGATCCGGGGGCATCAGTGCCTACCCCAGTCGAGTGAGCGTGCATCAGGGGACCCAGACTTCTGCCTGGGACCCCTTTCTTTCCCCAAACCCTTACCAGCCAGGTCCCGGTGGAGTGGGCGATGCCCCTACCCACATCTCCTACCCTAACCCTAACCTATCCCCCCCTCCCTGTCCCAACCCCAGAAAAAACAGAAAAAAAGCCTAAAAAAATGGAAAAACAAAAAACAGAAAAAGAAGCCTAAATAGAGTGGTTACTAAGGATGGGGGTGCCAGAAAAACAAGATGATAGACAGAGTGGACTAAGGAATAGGGGGTGCCATAAAGAAAAAGGATAGAAAGAAAGCTCCCCAAGTAGGGTTGAGAAAAAAAGAGAGAGAGTAAGAAAGCTCCCCAAGTAGGGTTGAGAGGAAAAGAGGAAAAGAGAGAAACATAGAAAAAACTAAGTACAGAAAAAATTAAAAAGCCAAGAAAAAACCTAAGTAAGAAGGAACAGAAAAAAGTAAAGACAAAAAAGTCAGAAAGAAAAGCTAAGAAAAGAAAAAGTATAAATAGAGGACAAACCAGTCCCTACCCTCATTGAGCCCAGCCTGATGAAGGCGAAGTAACGCCGAAACGTCGCGACGGGCTCAATAGAACAACTAATGGCCACTACTACCCAATGATGGGCAATTTTTGATCCGGGGGCATCAGTGCCTACCCCAGTCGAGTGAGCGTGCATCAGGGGACCCAGACTTCTGCCTGGGACCCCTTTCTTTCCCCAAACCCTTACCAGCCAGGTCCCGGTGGAGTGGGCGATGCCCCTACCCACATCTCCTACCCTAACCCTAACCTATCCCCCCCTCCCTGTCCCAACCCCAGAAAAAACAGAAAAAAAGCCTAAAAAAATGGAAAAACAAAAAACAGAAAAAGAAGCCTAAATAGAGTGGTTACTAAGGATGGGGGTGCCAGAAAAACAAGATGATAGACAGAGTGGACTAAGGAATAGGGGGTGCCATAAAGAAAAGGATAGAAAGAAAGCTCCCCAAGTAGGGTTGAGAAAAAAAGAGAGAGAGTAAGAAAGCTCCCCAAGTAGGGTTGAGAGGAAAAGAGGAAAAGAGAGAAACATAGAAAAAACTAAGTACAGAAAAAATTAAAAAGCCAAGAAAAAACCTAAGTAAGAAGGAACAGAAAAAAGTAAAGACAAAAAGTCAGAAAGAAAAGCTAAGAAAAGAAAAAGTATAAATAGAGGACAAACCAGTCCCTACCCTCATTGAGCCCAGCCTGATGAAGGCGAAGTAACGCCGAAACGTCGCGACGGGCTCAATAGAACAACTAATGGCCACTACTACCCAATGATGGGCAATTTTTTGATCCGGGGGCATCAGTGCCTACCCCAGTCGAGTGAGCGTGCATCAGGGGACCCAGACTTCTGCCTGGGACCCCTTTCTTTCCCCAAACCCTTACCAGCCAGGTCCCGGTGGAGTGGGCGATGCCCCTACCCACATCTCCTACCCTAACCCTAACCTATCCCCCCCTCCCTGTCCCAACCCCAGAAAAAACAGAAAAAAAGCCTAAAAAAATGGAAAAACAAAAAACAGAAAAAGAAGCCTAAATAGAGTGGTTACTAAGGATGGGGGTGCCAGAAAAACAAGATGATAGACAGAGTGGACTAAGGAATAGGGGGTGCCATAAAGAAAAAGGATAGAAAGAAAGCTCCCCAAGTAGGGTTGAGAAAAAAAGAGAGAGAGTAAGAAAGCTCCCCAAGTAGGGTTGAGAGGAAAAGAGGAAAAGAGAGAAACATAGAAAAAACTAAGTACAGAAAAAATTAAAAAGCCAAGAAAAAACCTAAGTAAGAAGGAACAGAAAAAAGTAAAGACAAAAAAAGTCAGAAAGAAAAGCTAAGAAAAGAAAAAGTATAAATAGAGGACAAACCAGTCCCTACCCTCATTGAGCCCAGCCTGATGAAGGCGAAGTAACGCCGAAACGTCGCGACGGGCTCAATAGAACAACTAATGGCCACTACTACCCAATGATGGGCAATTTTTTGATCCGGGGGCATCAGTGCCTACCCCAGTCGAGTGAGCGTGCATCAGGGGACCCAGACTTCTGCCTGGGACCCCTTTCTTTCCCCAAACCCTTACCAGCCAGGTCCCGGTGGAGTGGGCGATGCCCCTACCCACATCTCCTACCCTAACCCTAACCTATCCCCCCCTCCCTGTCCCAACCCCAGAAAAAACAGAAAAAAAGCCTAAAAAAATGGAAAAACAAAAAACAGAAAAAGAAGCCTAAATAGAGTGGTTACTAAGGATGGGGGTGCCAGAAAAACAAGATGATAGACAGAGTGGACTAAGGAATAGGGGGTGCCATAAAGAAAAGGATAGAAAGAAAGCTCCCCAAGTAGGGTTGAGAAAAAAAGAGAGAGAGTAAGAAAGCTCCCCAAGTAGGGTTGAGAGGAAAAGAGGAAAAGAGAGAAACATAGAAAAAACTAAGTACAGAAAAAATTAAAAAGCCAAGAAAAAACCTAAGTAAGAAGGAACAGAAAAAAGTAAAGACAAAAAAGTCAGAAAGAAAAGCTAAGAAAAGAAAAAGTATAAATAGAGGACAAACCAGTCCCTACCCTCATTGAGCCCAGCCTGATGAAGGCGAAGTAACGCCGAAACGTCGCGACGGGCTCAATAGAACAACTAATGGCCACTACTACCCAATGATGGGCAATTTTTTTGATCCGGGGGCATCAGTGCCTACCCCAGTCGAGTGAGCGTGCATCAGGGGACCCAGACTTCTGCCTGGGACCCCTTTCTTTCCCCAAACCCTTACCAGCCAGGTCCCGGTGGAGTGGGCGATGCCCCTACCCACATCTCCTACCCTAACCCTAACCTATCCCCCCCTCCCTGTCCCAACCCCAGAAAAAACAGAAAAAAAGCCTAAAAAAATGGAAAAACAAAAAACAGAAAAAGAAGCCTAAATAGAGTGGTTACTAAGGATGGGGGTGCCAGAAAAACAAGATGATAGACAGAGTGGACTAAGGAATAGGGGGTGCCATAAAGAAAAAGGATAGAAAGAAAGCTCCCCAAGTAGGGTTGAGAAAAAAAGAGAGAGAGTAAGAAAGCTCCCCAAGTAGGGTTGAGAGGAAAAGAGGAAAAGAGAGAAACATAGAAAAAACTAAGTACAGAAAAAATTAAAAAGCCAAGAAAAAACCTAAGTAAGAAGGAACAGAAAAAAGTAAAGACAAAAAAGTCAGAAAGAAAAGCTAAGAAAAGAAAAAGTATAAATAGAGGACAAACCAGTCCCTACCCTCATTGAGCCCAGCCTGATGAAGGCGAAGTAACGCCGAAACGTCGCGACGGGCTCAATAGAACAACTAATGGCCACTACTACCCAATGATGGGCAATTTTTTGATCCGGGGGCATCAGTGCCTACCCCAGTCGAGTGAGCGTGCATCAGGGGACCCAGACTTCTGCCTGGGACCCCTTTCTTTCCCCAAACCCTTACCAGCCAGGTCCCGGTGGAGTGGGCGATGCCCCTACCCACATCTCCTACCCTAACCCTAACCTATCCCCCCCTCCCTGTCCCAACCCCAGAAAAAACAGAAAAAAAGCCTAAAAAAATGGAAAAACAAAAAACAGAAAAAGAAGCCTAAATAGAGTGGTTACTAAGGATGGGGGTGCCAGAAAAACAAGATGATAGACAGAGTGGACTAAGGAATAGGGGGTGCCATAAAGAAAAAGGATAGAAAGAAAGCTCCCCAAGTAGGGTTGAGAAAAAAAGAGAGAGAGTAAGAAAGCTCCCCAAGTAGGGTTGAGAGGAAAAGAGGAAAAGAGAGAAACATAGAAAAAACTAAGTACAGAAAAAATTAAAAAGCCAAGAAAAAACCTAAGTAAGAAGGAACAGAAAAAAGTAAAGACAAAAAAGTCAGAAAGAAAAGCTAAGAAAAGAAAAAGTATAAATAGAGGACAAACCAGTCCCTACCCTCATTGAGCCCAGCCTGATGAAGGCGAAGTAACGCCGAAACGTCGCGACGGGCTCAATAGAACAACTAATGGCCACTACTACCCAATGATGGGCAATTTTTTGATCCGGGGGCATCAGTGCCTACCCCAGTCGAGTGAGCGTGCATCAGGGGACCCAGACTTCTGCCTGGGACCCCTTTCTTTCCCCAAACCCTTACCAGCCAGGTCCCGGTGGAGTGGGCGATGCCCCTACCCACATCTCCTACCCTAACCCTAACCTATCCCCCCCTCCCTGTCCCAACCCCAGAAAAAACAGAAAAAAAGCCTAAAAAAATGGAAAAACAAAAAACAGAAAAAGAAGCCTAAATAGAGTGGTTACTAAGGATGGGGGTGCCAGAAAAACAAGATGATAGACAGAGTGGACTAAGGAATAGGGGGTGCCATAAAGAAAAAGGATAGAAAGAAAGCTCCCCAAGTAGGGTTGAGAAAAAAAGAGAGAGAGTAAGAAAGCTCCCCAAGTAGGGTTGAGAGGAAAAGAGGAAAAGAGAGAAACATAGAAAAAACTAAGTACAGAAAAAATTAAAAAGCCAAGAAAAAACCTAAGTAAGAAGGAACAGAAAAAAGTAAAGACAAAAAAGTCAGAAAGAAAAGCTAAGAAAAGAAAAAGTATAAATAGAGGACAAACCAGTCCCTACCCTCATTGAGCCCAGCCTGATGAAGGCGAAGTAACGCCGAAACGTCGCGACGGGCTCAATAGAACAACTAATGGCCACTACTACCCAATGATGGGCAATTTTTTGATCCGGGGGCATCAGTGCCTACCCCAGTCGAGTGAGCGTGCATCAGGGGACCCAGACTTCTGCCTGGGACCCCTTTCTTTCCCCAAACCCTTACCAGCCAGGTCCCGGTGGAGTGGGCGATGCCCCTACCCACATCTCCTACCCTAACCCTAACCTATCCCCCCCTCCCTGTCCCAACCCCAGAAAAAACAGAAAAAAAGCCTAAAAAAATGGAAAAACAAAAAACAGAAAAAGAAGCCTAAATAGAGTGGTTACTAAGGATGGGGGTGCCAGAAAAACAAGATGATAGACAGAGTGGACTAAGGAATAGGGGGTGCCATAAAGAAAAAGGATAGAAAGAAAGCTCCCCAAGTAGGGTTGAGAAAAAAAGAGAGAGAGTAAGAAAGCTCCCCAAGTAGGGTTGAGAGGAAAAGAGGAAAAGAGAGAAACATAGAAAAAACTAAGTACAGAAAAAATTAAAAAGCCAAGAAAAAACCTAAGTAAGAAGGAACAGAAAAAAGTAAAGACAAAAAAGTCAGAAAGAAAAGCTAAGAAAAGAAAAAGTATAAATAGAGGACAAACCAGTCCCTACCCTCATTGAGCCCAGCCTGATGAAGGCGAAGTAACGCCGAAACGTCGCGACGGGCTCAATAGAACAACTAATGGCCACTACTACCCAATGATGGGCAATTTTTTGATCCGGGGGCATCAGTGCCTACCCCAGTCGAGTGAGCGTGCATCAGGGGACCCAGACTTCTGCCTGGGACCCCTTTCTTTCCCCAAACCCTTACCAGCCAGGTCCCGGTGGAGTGGGCGATGCCCCTACCCACATCTCCTACCCTAACCCTAACCTATCCCCCCCTCCCTGTCCCAACCCCAGAAAAAACAGAAAAAAAGCCTAAAAAAATGGAAAAACAAAAAACAGAAAAAGAAGCCTAAATAGAGTGGTTACTAAGGATGGGGGTGCCAGAAAAACAAGATGATAGACAGAGTGGACTAAGGAATAGGGGGTGCCATAAAGAAAAAGGATAGAAAGAAAGCTCCCCAAGTAGGGTTGAGAAAAAAAGAGAGAGAGTAAGAAAGCTCCCCAAGTAGGGTTGAGAGGAAAAGAGGAAAAGAGAGAAACATAGAAAAAACTAAGTACAGAAAAAATTAAAAAGCCAAGAAAAAACCTAAGTAAGAAGGAACAGAAAAAAGTAAAGACAAAAAAGTCAGAAAGAAAAGCTAAGAAAAGAAAAAGTATAAATAGAGGACAAACCAGTCCCTACCCTCATTGAGCCCAGCCTGATGAAGGCGAAGTAACGCCGAAACGTCGCGACGGGCTCAATAGAACAACTAATGGCCACTACTACCCAATGATGGGCAATTTTTTGATCCGGGGGCATCAGTGCCTACCCCAGTCGAGTGAGCGTGCATCAGGGGACCCAGACTTCTGCCTGGGACCCCTTTCTTTCCCCAAACCCTTACCAGCCAGGTCCCGGTGGAGTGGGCGATGCCCCTACCCACATCTCCTACCCTAACCCTAACCTATCCCCCCCTCCCTGTCCCAACCCCAGAAAAAACAGAAAAAAAGCCTAAAAAAATGGAAAAACAAAAAACAGAAAAAGAAGCCTAAATAGAGTGGTTACTAAGGATGGGGGTGCCAGAAAAACAAGATGATAGACAGAGTGGACTAAGGAATAGGGGGTGCCATAAAGAAAAAGGATAGAAAGAAAGCTCCCCAAGTAGGGTTGAGAAAAAAAGAGAGAGAGTAAGAAAGCTCCCCAAGTAGGGTTGAGAGGAAAAGAGGAAAAGAGAGAAACATAGAAAAAACTAAGTACAGAAAAAATTAAAAAGCCAAGAAAAAACCTAAGTAAGAAGGAACAGAAAAAAGTAAAGACAAAAAAGTCAGAAAGAAAAGCTAAGAAAAGAAAAAGTATAAATAGAGGACAAACCAGTCCCTACCCTCATTGAGCCCAGCCTGATGAAGGCGAAGTAACGCCGAAACGTCGCGACGGGCTCAATAGAACAACTAATGGCCACTACTACCCAATGATGGGCAATTTTTTGATCCGGGGGCATCAGTGCCTACCCCAGTCGAGTGAGCGTGCATCAGGGGACCCAGACTTCTGCCTGGGACCCCTTTCTTTCCCCAAACCCTTACCAGCCAGGTCCCGGTGGAGTGGGCGATGCCCCTACCCACATCTCCTACCCTAACCCTAACCTATCCCCCCCTCCCTGTCCCAACCCCAGAAAAAACAGAAAAAAAGCCTAAAAAAATGGAAAAACAAAAAACAGAAAAAGAAGCCTAAATAGAGTGGTTACTAAGGATGGGGGTGCCAGAAAAACAAGATGATAGACAGAGTGGACTAAGGAATAGGGGGTGCCATAAAGAAAAAGGATAGAAAGAAAGCTCCCCAAGTAGGGTTGAGAAAAAAAGAGAGAGAGTAAGAAAGCTCCCCAAGTAGGGTTGAGAGGAAAAGAGGAAAAGAGAGAAACATAGAAAAAACTAAGTACAGAAAAAATTAAAAAGCCAAGAAAAAACCTAAGTAAGAAGGAACAGAAAAAAGTAAAGACAAAAAAGTCAGAAAGAAAAGCTAAGAAAAGAAAAAGTATAAATAGAGGACAAACCAGTCCCTACCCTCATTGAGCCCAGCCTGATGAAGGCGAAGTAACGCCGAAACGTCGCGACGGGCTCAATAGAACAACTAATGGCCACTACTACCCAATGATGGGCAATTTTTTGATCCGGGGGCATCAGTGCCTACCCCAGTCGAGTGAGCGTGCATCAGGGGACCCAGACTTCTGCCTGGGACCCCTTTCTTTCCCCAAACCCTTACCAGCCAGGTCCCGGTGGAGTGGGCGATGCCCCTACCCACATCTCCTACCCTAACCCTAACCTATCCCCCCCTCCCTGTCCCAACCCCAGAAAAAACAGAAAAAAAGCCTAAAAAAATGGAAAAACAAAAAACAGAAAAAGAAGCCTAAATAGAGTGGTTACTAAGGATGGGGGTGCCAGAAAAACAAGATGATAGACAGAGTGGACTAAGGAATAGGGGGTGCCATAAAGAAAAAGGATAGAAAGAAAGCTCCCCAAGTAGGGTTGAGAAAAAAAGAGAGAGAGTAAGAAAGCTCCCCAAGTAGGGTTGAGAGGAAAAGAGGAAAAGAGAGAAACATAGAAAAAACTAAGTACAGAAAAAATTAAAAAGCCAAGAAAAAACCTAAGTAAGAAGGAACAGAAAAAAGTAAAGACAAAAAAGTCAGAAAGAAAAGCTAAGAAAAGAAAAAGTATAAATAGAGGACAAACCAGTCCCTACCCTCATTGAGCCCAGCCTGATGAAGGCGAAGTAACGCCGAAACGTCGCGACGGGCTCAATAGAACAACTAATGGCCACTACTACCCAATGATGGGCAATTTTTTGATCCGGGGGCATCAGTGCCTACCCCAGTCGAGTGAGCGTGCATCAGGGGACCCAGACTTCTGCCTGGGACCCCTTTCTTTCCCCAAACCCTTACCAGCCAGGTCCCGGTGGAGTGGGCGATGCCCCTACCCACATCTCCTACCCTAACCCTAACCTATCCCCCCCTCCCTGTCCCAACCCCAGAAAAAACAGAAAAAAAGCCTAAAAAAATGGAAAAACAAAAAACAGAAAAAGAAGCCTAAATAGAGTGGTTACTAAGGATGGGGGTGCCAGAAAAACAAGATGATAGACAGAGTGGACTAAGGAATAGGGGGTGCCATAAAGAAAAAGGATAGAAAGAAAGCTCCCCAAGTAGGGTTGAGAAAAAAAGAGAGAGAGTAAGAAAGCTCCCCAAGTAGGGTTGAGAGGAAAAGAGGAAAAGAGAGAAACATAGAAAAAACTAAGTACAGAAAAAATTAAAAAGCCAAGAAAAAACCTAAGTAAGAAGGAACAGAAAAAAGTAAAGACAAAAAAGTCAGAAAGAAAAGCTAAGAAAAGAAAAAGTATAAATAGAGGACAAACCAGTCCCTACCCTCATTGAGCCCAGCCTGATGAAGGCGAAGTAACGCCGAAACGTCGCGACGGGCTCAATAGAACAACTAATGGCCACTACTACCCAATGATGGGCAATTTTTTGATCCGGGGGCATCAGTGCCTACCCCAGTCGAGTGAGCGTGCATCAGGGGACCCAGACTTCTGCCTGGGACCCCTTTCTTTCCCCAAACCCTTACCAGCCAGGTCCCGGTGGAGTGGGCGATGCCCCTACCCACATCTCCTACCCTAACCCTAACCTATCCCCCCCTCCCTGTCCCAACCCCAGAAAAAACAGAAAAAAAGCCTAAAAAAATGGAAAAACAAAAAACAGAAAAAGAAGCCTAAATAGAGTGGTTACTAAGGATGGGGGTGCCAGAAAAACAAGATGATAGACAGAGTGGACTAAGGAATAGGGGGTGCCATAAAGAAAAAGGATAGAAAGAAAGCTCCCCAAGTAGGGTTGAGAAAAAAAGAGAGAGAGTAAGAAAGCTCCCCAAGTAGGGTTGAGAGGAAAAGAGGAAAAGAGAGAAACATAGAAAAAACTAAGTACAGAAAAAATTAAAAAGCCAAGAAAAAACCTAAGTAAGAAGGAACAGAAAAAAGTAAAGACAAAAAAGTCAGAAAGAAAAGCTAAGAAAAGAAAAAGTATAAATAGAGGACAAACCAGTCCCTACCCTCATTGAGCCCAGCCTGATGAAGGCGAAGTAACGCCGAAACGTCGCGACGGGCTCAATAGAACAACTAATGGCCACTACTACCCAATGATGGGCAATTTTTTGATCCGGGGGCATCAGTGCCTACCCCAGTCGAGTGAGCGTGCATCAGGGGACCCAGACTTCTGCCTGGGACCCCTTTCTTTCCCCAAACCCTTACCAGCCAGGTCCCGGTGGAGTGGGCGATGCCCCTACCCACATCTCCTACCCTAACCCTAACCTATCCCCCCCTCCCTGTCCCAACCCCAGAAAAAACAGAAAAAAAGCCTAAAAAAATGGAAAAACAAAAAACAGAAAAAGAAGCCTAAATAGAGTGGTTACTAAGGATGGGGGTGCCAGAAAAACAAGATGATAGACAGAGTGGACTAAGGAATAGGGGGTGCCATAAAGAAAAAGGATAGAAAGAAAGCTCCCCAAGTAGGGTTGAGAAAAAAAGAGAGAGAGTAAGAAAGCTCCCCAAGTAGGGTTGAGAGGAAAAGAGGAAAAGAGAGAAACATAGAAAAAACTAAGTACAGAAAAAATTAAAAAGCCAAGAAAAAACCTAAGTAAGAAGGAACAGAAAAAAGTAAAGACAAAAAAGTCAGAAAGAAAAGCTAAGAAAAGAAAAAGTATAAATAGAGGACAAACCAGTCCCTACCCTCATTGAGCCCAGCCTGATGAAGGCGAAGTAACGCCGAAACGTCGCGACGGGCTCAATAGAACAACTAATGGCCACTACTACCCAATGATGGGCAATTTTTTGATCCGGGGGCATCAGTGCCTACCCCAGTCGAGTGAGCGTGCATCAGGGGACCCAGACTTCTGCCTGGGACCCCTTTCTTTCCCCAAACCCTTACCAGCCAGGTCCCGGTGGAGTGGGCGATGCCCCTACCCACATCTCCTACCCTAACCCTAACCTATCCCCCCCTCCCTGTCCCAACCCCAGAAAAAACAGAAAAAAAGCCTAAAAAAATGGAAAAACAAAAAACAGAAAAAGAAGCCTAAATAGAGTGGTTACTAAGGATGGGGGTGCCAGAAAAACAAGATGATAGACAGAGTGGACTAAGGAATAGGGGGTGCCATAAAGAAAAAGGATAGAAAGAAAGCTCCCCAAGTAGGGTTGAGAAAAAAAGAGAGAGAGTAAGAAAGCTCCCCAAGTAGGGTTGAGAGGAAAAGAGGAAAAGAGAGAAACATAGAAAAAACTAAGTACAGAAAAAATTAAAAAGCCAAGAAAAAACCTAAGTAAGAAGGAACAGAAAAAAGTAAAGACAAAAAAGTCAGAAAGAAAAGCTAAGAAAAGAAAAAGTATAAATAGAGGACAAACCAGTCCCTACCCTCATTGAGCCCAGCCTGATGAAGGCGAAGTAACGCCGAAACGTCGCGACGGGCTCAATAGAACAACTAATGGCCACTACTACCCAATGATGGGCAATTTTTTGATCCGGGGGCATCAGTGCCTACCCCAGTCGAGTGAGCGTGCATCAGGGGACCCAGACTTCTGCCTGGGACCCCTTTCTTTCCCCAAACCCTTACCAGCCAGGTCCCGGTGGAGTGGGCGATGCCCCTACCCACATCTCCTACCCTAACCCTAACCTATCCCCCCCTCCCTGTCCCAACCCCAGAAAAAACAGAAAAAAAGCCTAAAAAAATGGAAAAACAAAAAACAGAAAAAGAAGCCTAAATAGAGTGGTTACTAAGGATGGGGGTGCCAGAAAAACAAGATGATAGACAGAGTGGACTAAGGAATAGGGGGTGCCATAAAGAAAAAGGATAGAAAGAAAGCTCCCCAAGTAGGGTTGAGAAAAAAAGAGAGAGAGTAAGAAAGCTCCCCAAGTAGGGTTGAGAGGAAAAGAGGAAAAGAGAGAAACATAGAAAAAACTAAGTACAGAAAAAATTAAAAAGCCAAGAAAAAACCTAAGTAAGAAGGAACAGAAAAAAGTAAAGACAAAAAAGTCAGAAAGAAAAGCTAAGAAAAGAAAAAGTATAAATAGAGGACAAACCAGTCCCTACCCTCATTGAGCCCAGCCTGATGAAGGCGAAGTAACGCCGAAACGTCGCGACGGGCTCAATAGAACAACTAATGGCCACTACTACCCAATGATGGGCAATTTTTTGATCCGGGGGCATCAGTGCCTACCCCAGTCGAGTGAGCGTGCATCAGGGGACCCAGACTTCTGCCTGGGACCCCTTTCTTTCCCCAAACCCTTACCAGCCAGGTCCCGGTGGAGTGGGCGATGCCCCTACCCACATCTCCTACCCTAACCCTAACCTATCCCCCCCTCCCTGTCCCAACCCCAGAAAAAACAGAAAAAAAGCCTAAAAAAATGGAAAAACAAAAAACAGAAAAAGAAGCCTAAATAGAGTGGTTACTAAGGATGGGGGTGCCAGAAAAACAAGATGATAGACAGAGTGGACTAAGGAATAGGGGGTGCCATAAAGAAAAAGGATAGAAAGAAAGCTCCCCAAGTAGGGTTGAGAAAAAAAGAGAGAGAGTAAGAAAGCTCCCCAAGTAGGGTTGAGAGGAAAAGAGGAAAAGAGAGAAACATAGAAAAAACTAAGTACAGAAAAAATTAAAAAGCCAAGAAAAAACCTAAGTAAGAAGGAACAGAAAAAAGTAAAGACAAAAAAGTCAGAAAGAAAAGCTAAGAAAAGAAAAAGTATAAATAGAGGACAAACCAGTCCCTACCCTCATTGAGCCCAGCCTGATGAAGGCGAAGTAACGCCGAAACGTCGCGACGGGCTCAATAGAACAACTAATGGCCACTACTACCCAATGATGGGCAATTTTTTGATCCGGGGGCATCAGTGCCTACCCCAGTCGAGTGAGCGTGCATCAGGGGACCCAGACTTCTGCCTGGGACCCCTTTCTTTCCCCAAACCCTTACCAGCCAGGTCCCGGTGGAGTGGGCGATGCCCCTACCCACATCTCCTACCCTAACCCTAACCTATCCCCCCCTCCCTGTCCCAACCCCAGAAAAAACAGAAAAAAAGCCTAAAAAAATGGAAAAACAAAAAACAGAAAAAGAAGCCTAAATAGAGTGGTTACTAAGGATGGGGGTGCCAGAAAAACAAGATGATAGACAGAGTGGACTAAGGAATAGGGGGTGCCATAAAGAAAAAGGATAGAAAGAAAGCTCCCCAAGTAGGGTTGAGAAAAAAAGAGAGAGAGTAAGAAAGCTCCCCAAGTAGGGTTGAGAGGAAAAGAGGAAAAGAGAGAAACATAGAAAAAACTAAGTACAGAAAAAATTAAAAAGCCAAGAAAAAACCTAAGTAAGAAGGAACAGAAAAAAGTAAAGACAAAAAAGTCAGAAAGAAAAGCTAAGAAAAGAAAAAGTATAAATAGAGGACAAACCAGTCCCTACCCTCATTGAGCCCAGCCTGATGAAGGCGAAGTAACGCCGAAACGTCGCGACGGGCTCAATAGAACAACTAATGGCCACTACTACCCAATGATGGGCAATTTTTTGATCCGGGGGCATCAGTGCCTACCCCAGTCGAGTGAGCGTGCATCAGGGGACCCAGACTTCTGCCTGGGACCCCTTTCTTTCCCCAAACCCTTACCAGCCAGGTCCCGGTGGAGTGGGCGATGCCCCTACCCACATCTCCTACCCTAACCCTAACCTATCCCCCCCTCCCTGTCCCAACCCCAGAAAAAACAGAAAAAAAGCCTAAAAAAATGGAAAAACAAAAAACAGAAAAAGAAGCCTAAATAGAGTGGTTACTAAGGATGGGGGTGCCAGAAAAACAAGATGATAGACAGAGTGGACTAAGGAATAGGGGGTGCCATAAAGAAAAAGGATAGAAAGAAAGCTCCCCAAGTAGGGTTGAGAAAAAAAGAGAGAGAGTAAGAAAGCTCCCCAAGTAGGGTTGAGAGGAAAAGAGGAAAAGAGAGAAACATAGAAAAAACTAAGTACAGAAAAAATTAAAAAGCCAAGAAAAAACCTAAGTAAGAAGGAACAGAAAAAAGTAAAGACAAAAAAGTCAGAAAGAAAAGCTAAGAAAAGAAAAAGTATAAATAGAGGACAAACCAGTCCCTACCCTCATTGAGCCCAGCCTGATGAAGGCGAAGTAACGCCGAAACGTCGCGACGGGCTCAATAGAACAACTAATGGCCACTACTACCCAATGATGGGCAATTTTTTGATCCGGGGGCATCAGTGCCTACCCCAGTCGAGTGAGCGTGCATCAGGGGACCCAGACTTCTGCCTGGGACCCCTTTCTTTCCCCAAACCCTTACCAGCCAGGTCCCGGTGGAGTGGGCGATGCCCCTACCCACATCTCCTACCCTAACCCTAACCTATCCCCCCCTCCCTGTCCCAACCCCAGAAAAAACAGAAAAAAAGCCTAAAAAAATGGAAAAACAAAAAACAGAAAAAGAAGCCTAAATAGAGTGGTTACTAAGGATGGGGGTGCCAGAAAAACAAGATGATAGACAGAGTGGACTAAGGAATAGGGGGTGCCATAAAGAAAAAGGATAGAAAGAAAGCTCCCCAAGTAGGGTTGAGAAAAAAAGAGAGAGAGTAAGAAAGCTCCCCAAGTAGGGTTGAGAGGAAAAGAGGAAAAGAGAGAAACATAGAAAAAACTAAGTACAGAAAAAATTAAAAAGCCAAGAAAAAACCTAAGTAAGAAGGAACAGAAAAAAGTAAAGACAAAAAAGTCAGAAAGAAAAGCTAAGAAAAGAAAAAGTATAAATAGAGGACAAACCAGTCCCTACCCTCATTGAGCCCAGCCTGATGAAGGCGAAGTAACGCCGAAACGTCGCGACGGGCTCAATAGAACAACTAATGGCCACTACTACCCAATGATGGGCAATTTTTTGATCCGGGGGCATCAGTGCCTACCCCAGTCGAGTGAGCGTGCATCAGGGGACCCAGACTTCTGCCTGGGACCCCTTTCTTTCCCCAAACCCTTACCAGCCAGGTCCCGGTGGAGTGGGCGATGCCCCTACCCACATCTCCTACCCTAACCCTAACCTATCCCCCCCTCCCTGTCCCAACCCCAGAAAAAACAGAAAAAAAGCCTAAAAAAATGGAAAAACAAAAAACAGAAAAAGAAGCCTAAATAGAGTGGTTACTAAGGATGGGGGTGCCAGAAAAACAAGATGATAGACAGAGTGGACTAAGGAATAGGGGGTGCCATAAAGAAAAAGGATAGAAAGAAAGCTCCCCAAGTAGGGTTGAGAAAAAAAGAGAGAGAGTAAGAAAGCTCCCCAAGTAGGGTTGAGAGGAAAAGAGGAAAAGAGAGAAACATAGAAAAAACTAAGTACAGAAAAAATTAAAAAGCCAAGAAAAAACCTAAGTAAGAAGGAACAGAAAAAAGTAAAGACAAAAAAGTCAGAAAGAAAAGCTAAGAAAAGAAAAAGTATAAATAGAGGACAAACCAGTCCCTACCCTCATTGAGCCCAGCCTGATGAAGGCGAAGTAACGCCGAAACGTCGCGACGGGCTCAATAGAACAACTAATGGCCACTACTACCCAATGATGGGCAATTTTTTGATCCGGGGGCATCAGTGCCTACCCCAGTCGAGTGAGCGTGCATCAGGGGACCCAGACTTCTGCCTGGGACCCCTTTCTTTCCCCAAACCCTTACCAGCCAGGTCCCGGTGGAGTGGGCGATGCCCCTACCCACATCTCCTACCCTAACCCTAACCTATCCCCCCCTCCCTGTCCCAACCCCAGAAAAAACAGAAAAAAAGCCTAAAAAAATGGAAAAACAAAAAACAGAAAAAGAAGCCTAAATAGAGTGGTTACTAAGGATGGGGGTGCCAGAAAAACAAGATGATAGACAGAGTGGACTAAGGAATAGGGGGTGCCATAAAGAAAAAGGATAGAAAGAAAGCTCCCCAAGTAGGGTTGAGAAAAAAAGAGAGAGAGTAAGAAAGCTCCCCAAGTAGGGTTGAGAGGAAAAGAGGAAAAGAGAGAAACATAGAAAAAACTAAGTACAGAAAAAATTAAAAAGCCAAGAAAAAACCTAAGTAAGAAGGAACAGAAAAAAGTAAAGACAAAAAAGTCAGAAAGAAAAGCTAAGAAAAGAAAAAGTATAAATAGAGGACAAACCAGTCCCTACCCTCATTGAGCCCAGCCTGATGAAGGCGAAGTAACGCCGAAACGTCGCGACGGGCTCAATAGAACAACTAATGGCCACTACTACCCAATGATGGGCAATTTTTTGATCCGGGGGCATCAGTGCCTACCCCAGTCGAGTGAGCGTGCATCAGGGGACCCAGACTTCTGCCTGGGACCCCTTTCTTTCCCCAAACCCTTACCAGCCAGGTCCCGGTGGAGTGGGCGATGCCCCTACCCACATCTCCTACCCTAACCCTAACCTATCCCCCCCTCCCTGTCCCAACCCCAGAAAAAACAGAAAAAAAGCCTAAAAAAATGGAAAAACAAAAAACAGAAAAAGAAGCCTAAATAGAGTGGTTACTAAGGATGGGGGTGCCAGAAAAACAAGATGATAGACAGAGTGGACTAAGGAATAGGGGGTGCCATAAAGAAAAAGGATAGAAAGAAAGCTCCCCAAGTAGGGTTGAGAAAAAAAGAGAGAGAGTAAGAAAGCTCCCCAAGTAGGGTTGAGAGGAAAAGAGGAAAAGAGAGAAACATAGAAAAAACTAAGTACAGAAAAAATTAAAAAGCCAAGAAAAAACCTAAGTAAGAAGGAACAGAAAAAAGTAAAGACAAAAAAGTCAGAAAGAAAAGCTAAGAAAAGAAAAAGTATAAATAGAGGACAAACCAGTCCCTACCCTCATTGAGCCCAGCCTGATGAAGGCGAAGTAACGCCGAAACGTCGCGACGGGCTCAATAGAACAACTAATGGCCACTACTACCCAATGATGGGCAATTTTTTGATCCGGGGGCATCAGTGCCTACCCCAGTCGAGTGAGCGTGCATCAGGGGACCCAGACTTCTGCCTGGGACCCCTTTCTTTCCCCAAACCCTTACCAGCCAGGTCCCGGTGGAGTGGGCGATGCCCCTACCCACATCTCCTACCCTAACCCTAACCTATCCCCCCCTCCCTGTCCCAACCCCAGAAAAAACAGAAAAAAAGCCTAAAAAAATGGAAAAACAAAAAACAGAAAAAGAAGCCTAAATAGAGTGGTTACTAAGGATGGGGGTGCCAGAAAAACAAGATGATAGACAGAGTGGACTAAGGAATAGGGGGTGCCATAAAGAAAAAGGATAGAAAGAAAGCTCCCCAAGTAGGGTTGAGAAAAAAAGAGAGAGAGTAAGAAAGCTCCCCAAGTAGGGTTGAGAGGAAAAGAGGAAAAGAGAGAAACATAGAAAAAACTAAGTACAGAAAAAATTAAAAAGCCAAGAAAAAACCTAAGTAAGAAGGAACAGAAAAAAGTAAAGACAAAAAAGTCAGAAAGAAAAGCTAAGAAAAGAAAAAGTATAAATAGAGGACAAACCAGTCCCTACCCTCATTGAGCCCAGCCTGATGAAGGCGAAGTAACGCCGAAACGTCGCGACGGGCTCAATAGAACAACTAATGGCCACTACTACCCAATGATGGGCAATTTTTTGATCCGGGGGCATCAGTGCCTACCCCAGTCGAGTGAGCGTGCATCAGGGGACCCAGACTTCTGCCTGGGACCCCTTTCTTTCCCCAAACCCTTACCAGCCAGGTCCCGGTGGAGTGGGCGATGCCCCTACCCACATCTCCTACCCTAACCCTAACCTATCCCCCCCTCCCTGTCCCAACCCCAGAAAAAACAGAAAAAAAGCCTAAAAAAATGGAAAAACAAAAAACAGAAAAAGAAGCCTAAATAGAGTGGTTACTAAGGATGGGGGTGCCAGAAAAACAAGATGATAGACAGAGTGGACTAAGGAATAGGGGGTGCCATAAAGAAAAAGGATAGAAAGAAAGCTCCCCAAGTAGGGTTGAGAAAAAAAGAGAGAGAGTAAGAAAGCTCCCCAAGTAGGGTTGAGAGGAAAAGAGGAAAAGAGAGAAACATAGAAAAAACTAAGTACAGAAAAAATTAAAAAGCCAAGAAAAAACCTAAGTAAGAAGGAACAGAAAAAAGTAAAGACAAAAAAGTCAGAAAGAAAAGCTAAGAAAAGAAAAAGTATAAATAGAGGACAAACCAGTCCCTACCCTCATTGAGCCCAGCCTGATGAAGGCGAAGTAACGCCGAAACGTCGCGACGGGCTCAATAGAACAACTAATGGCCACTACTACCCAATGATGGGCAATTTTTTGATCCGGGGGCATCAGTGCCTACCCCAGTCGAGTGAGCGTGCATCAGGGGACCCAGACTTCTGCCTGGGACCCCTTTCTTTCCCCAAACCCTTACCAGCCAGGTCCCGGTGGAGTGGGCGATGCCCCTACCCACATCTCCTACCCTAACCCTAACCTATCCCCCCCTCCCTGTCCCAACCCCAGAAAAAACAGAAAAAAAGCCTAAAAAAATGGAAAAACAAAAAACAGAAAAAGAAGCCTAAATAGAGTGGTTACTAAGGATGGGGGTGCCAGAAAAACAAGATGATAGACAGAGTGGACTAAGGAATAGGGGGTGCCATAAAGAAAAAGGATAGAAAGAAAGCTCCCCAAGTAGGGTTGAGAAAAAAAGAGAGAGAGTAAGAAAGCTCCCCAAGTAGGGTTGAGAGGAAAAGAGGAAAAGAGAGAAACATAGAAAAAACTAAGTACAGAAAAAATTAAAAAGCCAAGAAAAAACCTAAGTAAGAAGGAACAGAAAAAAGTAAAGACAAAAAAGTCAGAAAGAAAAGCTAAGAAAAGAAAAAGTATAAATAGAGGACAAACCAGTCCCTACCCTCATTGAGCCCAGCCTGATGAAGGCGAAGTAACGCCGAAACGTCGCGACGGGCTCAATAGAACAACTAATGGCCACTACTACCCAATGATGGGCAATTTTTTGATCCGGGGGCATCAGTGCCTACCCCAGTCGAGTGAGCGTGCATCAGGGGACCCAGACTTCTGCCTGGGACCCCTTTCTTTCCCCAAACCCTTACCAGCCAGGTCCCGGTGGAGTGGGCGATGCCCCTACCCACATCTCCTACCCTAACCCTAACCTATCCCCCCCTCCCTGTCCCAACCCCAGAAAAAACAGAAAAAAAGCCTAAAAAAATGGAAAAACAAAAAACAGAAAAAGAAGCCTAAATAGAGTGGTTACTAAGGATGGGGGTGCCAGAAAAACAAGATGATAGACAGAGTGGACTAAGGAATAGGGGGTGCCATAAAGAAAAAGGATAGAAAGAAAGCTCCCCAAGTAGGGTTGAGAAAAAAAGAGAGAGAGTAAGAAAGCTCCCCAAGTAGGGTTGAGAGGAAAAGAGGAAAAGAGAGAAACATAGAAAAAACTAAGTACAGAAAAAATTAAAAAGCCAAGAAAAAACCTAAGTAAGAAGGAACAGAAAAAAGTAAAGACAAAAAAGTCAGAAAGAAAAGCTAAGAAAAGAAAAAGTATAAATAGAGGACAAACCAGTCCCTACCCTCATTGAGCCCAGCCTGATGAAGGCGAAGTAACGCCGAAACGTCGCGACGGGCTCAATAGAACAACTAATGGCCACTACTACCCAATGATGGGCAATTTTTTGATCCGGGGGCATCAGTGCCTACCCCAGTCGAGTGAGCGTGCATCAGGGGACCCAGACTTCTGCCTGGGACCCCTTTCTTTCCCCAAACCCTTACCAGCCAGGTCCCGGTGGAGTGGGCGATGCCCCTACCCACATCTCCTACCCTAACCCTAACCTATCCCCCCCTCCCTGTCCCAACCCCAGAAAAAACAGAAAAAAAGCCTAAAAAAATGGAAAAACAAAAAACAGAAAAAGAAGCCTAAATAGAGTGGTTACTAAGGATGGGGGTGCCAGAAAAACAAGATGATAGACAGAGTGGACTAAGGAATAGGGGGTGCCATAAAGAAAAAGGATAGAAAGAAAGCTCCCCAAGTAGGGTTGAGAAAAAAAGAGAGAGAGTAAGAAAGCTCCCCAAGTAGGGTTGAGAGGAAAAGAGGAAAAGAGAGAAACATAGAAAAAACTAAGTACAGAAAAAATTAAAAAGCCAAGAAAAAACCTAAGTAAGAAGGAACAGAAAAAAGTAAAGACAAAAAAGTCAGAAAGAAAAGCTAAGAAAAGAAAAAGTATAAATAGAGGACAAACCAGTCCCTACCCTCATTGAGCCCAGCCTGATGAAGGCGAAGTAACGCCGAAACGTCGCGACGGGCTCAATAGAACAACTAATGGCCACTACTACCCAATGATGGGCAATTTTTTGATCCGGGGGCATCAGTGCCTACCCCAGTCGAGTGAGCGTGCATCAGGGGACCCAGACTTCTGCCTGGGACCCCTTTCTTTCCCCAAACCCTTACCAGCCAGGTCCCGGTGGAGTGGGCGATGCCCCTACCCACATCTCCTACCCTAACCCTAACCTATCCCCCCCTCCCTGTCCCAACCCCAGAAAAAACAGAAAAAAAGCCTAAAAAAATGGAAAAACAAAAAACAGAAAAAGAAGCCTAAATAGAGTGGTTACTAAGGATGGGGGTGCCAGAAAAACAAGATGATAGACAGAGTGGACTAAGGAATAGGGGGTGCCATAAAGAAAAAGGATAGAAAGAAAGCTCCCCAAGTAGGGTTGAGAAAAAAAGAGAGAGAGTAAGAAAGCTCCCCAAGTAGGGTTGAGAGGAAAAGAGGAAAAGAGAGAAACATAGAAAAAACTAAGTACAGAAAAAATTAAAAAGCCAAGAAAAAACCTAAGTAAGAAGGAACAGAAAAAAGTAAAGACAAAAAAGTCAGAAAGAAAAGCTAAGAAAAGAAAAAGTATAAATAGAGGACAAACCAGTCCCTACCCTCATTGAGCCCAGCCTGATGAAGGCGAAGTAACGCCGAAACGTCGCGACGGGCTCAATAGAACAACTAATGGCCACTACTACCCAATGATGGGCAATTTTTTGATCCGGGGGCATCAGTGCCTACCCCAGTCGAGTGAGCGTGCATCAGGGGACCCAGACTTCTGCCTGGGACCCCTTTCTTTCCCCAAACCCTTACCAGCCAGGTCCCGGTGGAGTGGGCGATGCCCCTACCCACATCTCCTACCCTAACCCTAACCTATCCCCCCCTCCCTGTCCCAACCCCAGAAAAAACAGAAAAAAAGCCTAAAAAAATGGAAAAACAAAAAACAGAAAAAGAAGCCTAAATAAAGTGGTTACTAAGGATGGGGGTGCCAGAAAAACAAGATGATAGACAGAGTGGACTAAGGAATAGGGGGTGCCATAAAGAAAAAGGATAGAAAGAAAGCTCCCCAAGTAGGGTTGAGAAAAAAAGAGAGAGAGTAAGAAAGCTCCCCAAGTAGGGTTGAGAGGAAAAGAGGAAAAGAGAGAAACATAGAAAAAACTAAGTACAGAAAAAATTAAAAAGCCAAGAAAAAACCTAAGTAAGAAGGAACAGAAAAAAGTAAAGACAAAAAAGTCAGAAAGAAAAGCTAAGAAAAGAAAAAGTATAAATAGAGGACAAACCAGTCCCTACCCTCATTGAGCCCAGCCTGATGAAGGCGAAGTAACGCCGAAACGTCGCGACGGGCTCAATAGAACAACTAATGGCCACTACTACCCAATGATGGGCAATTTTTTGATCCGGGGGCATCAGTGCCTACCCCAGTCGAGTGAGCGTGCATCAGGGGACCCAGACTTCTGCCTGGGACCCCTTTCTTTCCCCAAACCCTTACCAGCCAGGTCCCGGTGGAGTGGGCGATGCCCCTACCCACATCTCCTACCCTAACCCTAACCTATCCCCCCCTCCCTGTCCCAACCCCAGAAAAAACAGAAAAAAAGCCTAAAAAAATGGAAAAACAAAAAACAGAAAAAGAAGCCTAAATAGAGTGGTTACTAAGGATGGGGGTGCCAGAAAAACAAGATGATAGACAGAGTGGACTAAGGAATAGGGGGTGCCATAAAGAAAAAGGATAGAAAGAAAGCTCCCCAAGTAGGGTTGAGAAAAAAAGAGAGAGAGTAAGAAAGCTCCCCAAGTAGGGTTGAGAGGAAAAGAGGAAAAGAGAGAAACATAGAAAAAACTAAGTACAGAAAAAATTAAAAAGCCAAGAAAAAACCTAAGTAAGAAGGAACAGAAAAAAGTAAAGACAAAAAAGTCAGAAAGAAAAGCTAAGAAAAGAAAAAGTATAAATAGAGGACAAACCAGTCCCTACCCTCATTGAGCCCAGCCTGATGAAGGCGAAGTAACGCCGAAACGTCGCGACGGGCTCAATAGAACAACTAATGGCCACTACTACCCAATGATGGGCAATTTTTTGATCCGGGGGCATCAGTGCCTACCCCAGTCGAGTGAGCGTGCATCAGGGGACCCAGACTTCTGCCTGGGACCCCTTTCTTTCCCCAAACCCTTACCAGCCAGGTCCCGGTGGAGTGGGCGATGCCCCTACCCACATCTCCTACCCTAACCCTAACCTATCCCCCCCTCCCTGTCCCAACCCCAGAAAAAACAGAAAAAAAGCCTAAAAAAATGGAAAAACAAAAAACAGAAAAAGAAGCCTAAATAGAGTGGTTACTAAGGATGGGGGTGCCAGAAAAACAAGATGATAGACAGAGTGGACTAAGGAATAGGGGGTGCCATAAAGAAAAAGGATAGAAAGAAAGCTCCCCAAGTAGGGTTGAGAAAAAAAGAGAGAGAGTAAGAAAGCTCCCCAAGTAGGGTTGAGAGGAAAAGAGGAAAAGAGAGAAACATAGAAAAAACTAAGTACAGAAAAAATTAAAAAGCCAAGAAAAAACCTAAGTAAGAAGGAACAGAAAAAAGTAAAGACAAAAAAGTCAGAAAGAAAAGCTAAGAAAAGAAAAAGTATAAATAGAGGACAAACCAGTCCCTACCCTCATTGAGCCCAGCCTGATGAAGGCGAAGTAACGCCGAAACGTCGCGACGGGCTCAATAGAACAACTAATGGCCACTACTACCCAATGATGGGCAATTTTTTGATCCGGGGGCATCAGTGCCTACCCCAGTCGAGTGAGCGTGCATCAGGGGACCCAGACTTCTGCCTGGGACCCCTTTCTTTCCCCAAACCCTTACCAGCCAGGTCCCGGTGGAGTGGGCGATGCCCCTACCCACATCTCCTACCCTAACCCTAACCTATCCCCCCCTCCCTGTCCCAACCCCAGAAAAAACAGAAAAAAAGCCTAAAAAAATGGAAAAACAAAAAACAGAAAAAGAAGCCTAAATAGAGTGGTTACTAAGGATGGGGGTGCCAGAAAAACAAGATGATAGACAGAGTGGACTAAGGAATAGGGGGTGCCATAAAGAAAAAGGATAGAAAGAAAGCTCCCCAAGTAGGGTTGAGAAAAAAAGAGAGAGAGTAAGAAAGCTCCCCAAGTAGGGTTGAGAGGAAAAGAGGAAAAGAGAGAAACATAGAAAAAACTAAGTACAGAAAAAATTAAAAAGCCAAGAAAAAACCTAAGTAAGAAGGAACAGAAAAAAGTAAAGACAAAAAAGTCAGAAAGAAAAGCTAAGAAAAGAAAAAGTATAAATAGAGGACAAACCAGTCCCTACCCTCATTGAGCCCAGCCTGATGAAGGCGAAGTAACGCCGAAACGTCGCGACGGGCTCAATAGAACAACTAATGGCCACTACTACCCAATGATGGGCAATTTTTTGATCCGGGGGCATCAGTGCCTACCCCAGTCGAGTGAGCGTGCATCAGGGGACCCAGACTTCTGCCTGGGACCCCTTTCTTTCCCCAAACCCTTACCAGCCAGGTCCCGGTGGAGTGGGCGATGCCCCTACCCACATCTCCTACCCTAACCCTAACCTATCCCCCCCTCCCTGTCCCAACCCCAGAAAAAACAGAAAAAAAGCCTAAAAAAATGGAAAAACAAAAAACAGAAAAAGAAGCCTAAATAGAGTGGTTACTAAGGATGGGGGTGCCAGAAAAACAAGATGATAGACAGAGTGGACTAAGGAATAGGGGGTGCCATAAAGAAAAAGGATAGAAAGAAAGCTCCCCAAGTAGGGTTGAGAAAAAAAGAGAGAGAGTAAGAAAGCTCCCCAAGTAGGGTTGAGAGGAAAAGAGGAAAAGAGAGAAACATAGAAAAAACTAAGTACAGAAAAAATTAAAAAGCCAAGAAAAAACCTAAGTAAGAAGGAACAGAAAAAAGTAAAGACAAAAAAGTCAGAAAGAAAAGCTAAGAAAAGAAAAAGTATAAATAGAGGACAAACCAGTCCCTACCCTCATTGAGCCCAGCCTGATGAAGGCGAAGTAACGCCGAAACGTCGCGACGGGCTCAATAGAACAACTAATGGCCACTACTACCCAATGATGGGCAATTTTTTGATCCGGGGGCATCAGTGCCTACCCCAGTCGAGTGAGCGTGCATCAGGGGACCCAGACTTCTGCCTGGGACCCCTTTCTTTCCCCAAACCCTTACCAGCCAGGTCCCGGTGGAGTGGGCGATGCCCCTACCCACATCTCCTACCCTAACCCTAACCTATCCCCCCCTCCCTGTCCCAACCCCAGAAAAAACAGAAAAAAAGCCTAAAAAAATGGAAAAACAAAAAACAGAAAAAGAAGCCTAAATAGAGTGGTTACTAAGGATGGGGGTGCCAGAAAAACAAGATGATAGACAGAGTGGACTAAGGAATAGGGGGTGCCATAAAGAAAAAGGATAGAAAGAAAGCTCCCCAAGTAGGGTTGAGAAAAAAAGAGAGAGAGTAAGAAAGCTCCCCAAGTAGGGTTGAGAGGAAAAGAGGAAAAGAGAGAAACATAGAAAAAACTAAGTACAGAAAAAATTAAAAAGCCAAGAAAAAACCTAAGTAAGAAGGAACAGAAAAAAGTAAAGACAAAAAAGTCAGAAAGAAAAGCTAAGAAAAGAAAAAGTATAAATAGAGGACAAACCAGTCCCTACCCTCATTGAGCCCAGCCTGATGAAGGCGAAGTAACGCCGAAACGTCGCGACGGGCTCAATAGAACAACTAATGGCCACTACTACCCAATGATGGGCAATTTTTTGATCCGGGGGCATCAGTGCCTACCCCAGTCGAGTGAGCGTGCATCAGGGGACCCAGACTTCTGCCTGGGACCCCTTTCTTTCCCCAAACCCTTACCAGCCAGGTCCCGGTGGAGTGGGCGATGCCCCTACCCACATCTCCTACCCTAACCCTAACCTATCCCCCCCTCCCTGTCCCAACCCCAGAAAAAACAGAAAAAAAGCCTAAAAAAATGGAAAAACAAAAAACAGAAAAAGAAGCCTAAATAGAGTGGTTACTAAGGATGGGGGTGCCAGAAAAACAAGATGATAGACAGAGTGGACTAAGGAATAGGGGGTGCCATAAAGAAAAAGGATAGAAAGAAAGCTCCCCAAGTAGGGTTGAGAAAAAAAGAGAGAGAGTAAGAAAGCTCCCCAAGTAGGGTTGAGAGGAAAAGAGGAAAAGAGAGAAACATAGAAAAAACTAAGTACAGAAAAAATTAAAAAGCCAAGAAAAAACCTAAGTAAGAAGGAACAGAAAAAAGTAAAGACAAAAAAGTCAGAAAGAAAAGCTAAGAAAAGAAAAAGTATAAATAGAGGACAAACCAGTCCCTACCCTCATTGAGCCCAGCCTGATGAAGGCGAAGTAACGCCGAAACGTCGCGACGGGCTCAATAGAACAACTAATGGCCACTACTACCCAATGATGGGCAATTTTTTGATCCGGGGGCATCAGTGCCTACCCCAGTCGAGTGAGCGTGCATCAGGGGACCCAGACTTCTGCCTGGGACCCCTTTCTTTCCCCAAACCCTTACCAGCCAGGTCCCGGTGGAGTGGGCGATGCCCCTACCCACATCTCCTACCCTAACCCTAACCTATCCCCCCCTCCCTGTCCCAACCCCAGAAAAAACAGAAAAAAAGCCTAAAAAAATGGAAAAACAAAAAACAGAAAAAGAAGCCTAAATAGAGTGGTTACTAAGGATGGGGGTGCCAGAAAAACAAGATGATAGACAGAGTGGACTAAGGAATAGGGGGTGCCATAAAGAAAAAGGAT
>NW_028187226.1:77652-96019 GCF_057381845.1 Rhamphochromis longiceps
AGTGCACTACACCCGCTAAGGGTAATTTTTTGAACAGGGGGCACCGTTGCCAATCCCATTGATGGACCGTGCATTCAGGTTCCGGCAATGCCGGGCCTGGTCTTTACCCAACACCTAACCAGCCTGTGCCTCATGGGATTGGTGGTGCCCCTGCCTAATCACTCCCTCCCTAAGAATGGGAATCCCCCCACCCACTAACTTTCCCTAACCCTAACCCCTTTGACCCCCCTCCCCTCCTCCCCCCTCTTATCCCTCACCTAAGGAAAAATATAAAACCTAAGAAAAGGAAGAAGAAAGTCACGTAAAAGACACAAAGAAAGATAAGACAAACAAAGAGGGAAAAAGTGACACAAACAAAGAAAAGAGAAACTAAGAAAGTCACGTAAAGGACACAAAGAAAGATAAGAAAAAGTCACGTAAAAGACACATAAAGCCTAAGAAAAGGAAGAAGAAAGTCACGTAAAAGACACAAAGAAAGATAAGACAAACAAAGAGGGAAAAAGTGACACAAACAAAGAAAAGAGAAACTAAGAAAGTCACGTAAAGGACACAAAGAAAGATAAGAAAAAGTCACGTAAAAGACACAAAGAAAGATAAGATAAACAAAGAAGGAATAAGTGACACAACAGAAAAAATGGAATGGATATAAAGGAAGGGGGTGCCATTAAAGAAAATATAAAGAACACAGGACGGGATGTCTACAATGCAGGGGGTGCCATGTAAACAGAAAGAAGAAAATATAGAAAAACACAAGTAAACAAGGGTTGAGGTTGAAAGATAAAACATAAAGAAAGATAGAGAAAGGGAGAATCACGTAAAAGTTGAGAAACAGAAAAAACTTAGAAAAAGAAATCTCAAGAAAAACAAAAGGGGCGGAGACAGCCCAGTATAAAAGGCCCTGAGTGGCAACATAGAGAACAGAAAGACGTTGGGCCAGCCTGAAGAAGGCTGCACCCAGCCGAAACGTCGCGATGGCCCAACGGCAGTGCACTACACCCGCTAAGGGTAATTTTTTGAACAGGGGGCACCGTTGCCAATCCCATTGATGGACCGTGCATTCAGGTTCCGGCAATGCCGGGCCTGGTCTTTACCCAACACCTAACCAGCCTGTGCCTCATGGGATTGGTGGTGCCCCTGCCTAATCACTCCCTCCCTAAGAATGGGAATCCCCCCACCCACTAACTTTCCCTAACCCTAACCCCTTTGACCCCCCTCCCCTCCTCCCCCCTCTTATCCCTCACCTAAGGAAAAATATAAAACCTAAGAAAAGGAAGAAGAAAGTCACGTAAAAGACACAAAGAAAGATAAGACAAACAAAGAGGGAAAAAGTGACACAAACAAAGAAAAGAGAAACTAAGAAAGTCACGTAAAGGACACAAAGAAAGATAAGAAAAAGTCACGTAAAAGACACATAAAGCCTAAGAAAAGGAAGAAGAAAGTCACGTAAAAGACACAAAGAAAGATAAGACAAACAAAGAGGGAAAAAGTGACACAAACAAAGAAAAGAGAAACTAAGAAAGTCACGTAAAGGACACAAAGAAAGATAAGAAAAAGTCACGTAAAAGACACAAAGAAAGATAAGATAAACAAAGAAGGAATAAGTGACACAACAGAAAAAATGGAATGGATATAAAGGAAGGGGGTGCCATTAAAGAAAATATAAAGAACACAGGACGGGATGTCTACAATGCAGGGGGTGCCATGTAAACAGAAAGAAGAAAATATAGAAAAACACAAGTAAACAAGGGTTGAGGTTGAAAGATAAAACATAAAGAAAGATAGAGAAAGGGAGAATCACGTAAAAGTTGAGAAACAGAAAAAACTTAGAAAAAGAAATCTCAAGAAAAACAAAAGGGGCGGAGACAGCCCAGTATAAAAGGCCCTGAGTGGCAACATAGAGAACAGAAAGACGTTGGGCCAGCCTGAAGAAGGCTGCACCCAGCCGAAACGTCGCGATGGCCCAACGGCAGTGCACTACACCCGCTAAGGGTAATTTTTTGAACAGGGGGCACCGTTGCCAATCCCATTGATGGACCGTGCATTCAGGTTCCGGCAATGCCGGGCCTGGTCTTTACCCAACACCTAACCAGCCTGTGCCTCATGGGATTGGTGGTGCCCCTGCCTAATCACTCCCTCCCTAAGAATGGGAATCCCCCCACCCACTAACTTTCCCTAACCCTAACCCCTTTGACCCCCCTCCCCTCCTCCCCCCTCTTATCCCTCACCTAAGGAAAAATATAAAACCTAAGAAAAGGAAGAAGAAAGTCACGTAAAAGACACAAAGAAAGATAAGACAAACAAAGAGGGAAAAAGTGACACAAACAAAGAAAAGAGAAACTAAGAAAGTCACGTAAAGGACACAAAGAAAGATAAGAAAAAGTCACGTAAAAGACACATAAAGCCTAAGAAAAGGAAGAAGAAAGTCACGTAAAAGACACAAAGAAAGATAAGACAAACAAAGAGGGAAAAAGTGACACAAACAAAGAAAAGAGAAACTAAGAAAGTCACGTAAAGGACACAAAGAAAGATAAGAAAAAGTCACGTAAAAGACACAAAGAAAGATAAGATAAACAAAGAAGGAATAAGTGACACAACAGAAAAAATGGAATGGATATAAAGGAAGGGGGTGCCATTAAAGAAAATATAAAGAACACAGGACGGGATGTCTACAATGCAGGGGGTGCCATGTAAACAGAAAGAAGAAAATATAGAAAAACACAAGTAAACAAGGGTTGAGGTTGAAAGATAAAACATAAAGAAAGATAGAGAAAGGGAGAATCACGTAAAAGTTGAGAAACAGAAAAAACTTAGAAAAAGAAATCTCAAGAAAAACAAAAGGGGCGGAGACAGCCCAGTATAAAAGGCCCTGAGTGGCAACATAGAGAACAGAAAGACGTTGGGCCAGCCTGAAGAAGGCTGCACCCAGCCGAAACGTCGCGATGGCCCAACGGCAGTGCACTACACCCGCTAAGGGTAATTTTTTGAACAGGGGGCACCGTTGCCAATCCCATTGATGGACCGTGCATTCAGGTTCCGGCAATGCCGGGCCTGGTCTTTACCCAACACCTAACCAGCCTGTGCCTCATGGGATTGGTGGTGCCCCTGCCTAATCACTCCCTCCCTAAGAATGGGAATCCCCCCACCCACTAACTTTCCCTAACCCTAACCCCTTTGACCCCCCTCCCCTCCTCCCCCCTCTTATCCCTCACCTAAGGAAAAATATAAAACCTAAGAAAAGGAAGAAGAAAGTCACGTAAAAGACACAAAGAAAGATAAGACAAACAAAGAGGGAAAAAGTGACACAAACAAAGAAAAGAGAAACTAAGAAAGTCACGTAAAGGACACAAAGAAAGATAAGAAAAAGTCACGTAAAAGACACATAAAGCCTAAGAAAAGGAAGAAGAAAGTCACGTAAAAGACACAAAGAAAGATAAGACAAACAAAGAGGGAAAAAGTGACACAAACAAAGAAAAGAGAAACTAAGAAAGTCACGTAAAGGACACAAAGAAAGATAAGAAAAAGTCACGTAAAAGACACAAAGAAAGATAAGATAAACAAAGAAGGAATAAGTGACACAACAGAAAAAATGGAATGGATATAAAGGAAGGGGGTGCCATTAAAGAAAATATAAAGAACACAGGACGGGATGTCTACAATGCAGGGGGTGCCATGTAAACAGAAAGAAGAAAATATAGAAAAACACAAGTAAACAAGGGTTGAGGTTGAAAGATAAAACATAAAGAAAGATAGAGAAAGGGAGAATCACGTAAAAGTTGAGAAACAGAAAAAACTTAGAAAAAGAAATCTCAAGAAAAACAAAAGGGGCGGAGACAGCCCAGTATAAAAGGCCCTGAGTGGCAACATAGAGAACAGAAAGACGTTGGGCCAGCCTGAAGAAGGCTGCACCCAGCCGAAACGTCGCGATGGCCCAACGGCAGTGCACTACACCCGCTAAGGGTAATTTTTTGAACAGGGGGCACCGTTGCCAATCCCATTGATGGACCGTGCATTCAGGTTCCGGCAATGCCGGGCCTGGTCTTTACCCAACACCTAACCAGCCTGTGCCTCATGGGATTGGTGGTGCCCCTGCCTAATCACTCCCTCCCTAAGAATGGGAATCCCCCCACCCACTAACTTTCCCTAACCCTAACCCCTTTGACCCCCCTCCCCTCCTCCCCCCTCTTATCCCTCACCTAAGGAAAAATATAAAACCTAAGAAAAGGAAGAAGAAAGTCACGTAAAAGACACAAAGAAAGATAAGACAAACAAAGAGGGAAAAAGTGACACAAACAAAGAAAAGAGAAACTAAGAAAGTCACGTAAAGGACACAAAGAAAGATAAGAAAAAGTCACGTAAAAGACACATAAAGCCTAAGAAAAGGAAGAAGAAAGTCACGTAAAAGACACAAAGAAAGATAAGACAAACAAAGAGGGAAAAAGTGACACAAACAAAGAAAAGAGAAACTAAGAAAGTCACGTAAAGGACACAAAGAAAGATAAGAAAAAGTCACGTAAAAGACACAAAGAAAGATAAGATAAACAAAGAAGGAATAAGTGACACAACAGAAAAAATGGAATGGATATAAAGGAAGGGGGTGCCATTAAAGAAAATATAAAGAACACAGGACGGGATGTCTACAATGCAGGGGGTGCCATGTAAACAGAAAGAAGAAAATATAGAAAAACACAAGTAAACAAGGGTTGAGGTTGAAAGATAAAACATAAAGAAAGATAGAGAAAGGGAGAATCACGTAAAAGTTGAGAAACAGAAAAAACTTAGAAAAAGAAATCTCAAGAAAAACAAAAGGGGCGGAGACAGCCCAGTATAAAAGGCCCTGAGTGGCAACATAGAGAACAGAAAGACGTTGGGCCAGCCTGAAGAAGGCTGCACCCAGCCGAAACGTCGCGATGGCCCAACGGCAGTGCACTACACCCGCTAAGGGTAATTTTTTGAACAGGGGGCACCGTTGCCAATCCCATTGATGGACCGTGCATTCAGGTTCCGGCAATGCCGGGCCTGGTCTTTACCCAACACCTAACCAGCCTGTGCCTCATGGGATTGGTGGTGCCCCTGCCTAATCACTCCCTCCCTAAGAATGGGAATCCCCCCACCCACTAACTTTCCCTAACCCTAACCCCTTTGACCCCCCTCCCCTCCTCCCCCCTCTTATCCCTCACCTAAGGAAAAATATAAAACCTAAGAAAAGGAAGAAGAAAGTCACGTAAAAGACACAAAGAAAGATAAGACAAACAAAGAGGGAAAAAGTGACACAAACAAAGAAAAGAGAAACTAAGAAAGTCACGTAAAGGACACAAAGAAAGATAAGAAAAAGTCACGTAAAAGACACATAAAGCCTAAGAAAAGGAAGAAGAAAGTCACGTAAAAGACACAAAGAAAGATAAGACAAACAAAGAGGGAAAAAGTGACACAAACAAAGAAAAGAGAAACTAAGAAAGTCACGTAAAGGACACAAAGAAAGATAAGAAAAAGTCACGTAAAAGACACAAAGAAAGATAAGATAAACAAAGAAGGAATAAGTGACACAACAGAAAAAATGGAATGGATATAAAGGAAGGGGGTGCCATTAAAGAAAATATAAAGAACACAGGACGGGATGTCTACAATGCAGGGGGTGCCATGTAAACAGAAAGAAGAAAATATAGAAAAACACAAGTAAACAAGGGTTGAGGTTGAAAGATAAAACATAAAGAAAGATAGAGAAAGGGAGAATCACGTAAAAGTTGAGAAACAGAAAAAACTTAGAAAAAGAAATCTCAAGAAAAACAAAAGGGGCGGAGACAGCCCAGTATAAAAGGCCCTGAGTGGCAACATAGAGAACAGAAAGACGTTGGGCCAGCCTGAAGAAGGCTGCACCCAGCCGAAACGTCGCGATGGCCCAACGGCAGTGCACTACACCCGCTAAGGGTAATTTTTTGAACAGGGGGCACCGTTGCCAATCCCATTGATGGACCGTGCATTCAGGTTCCGGCAATGCCGGGCCTGGTCTTTACCCAACACCTAACCAGCCTGTGCCTCATGGGATTGGTGGTGCCCCTGCCTAATCACTCCCTCCCTAAGAATGGGAATCCCCCCACCCACTAACTTTCCCTAACCCTAACCCCTTTGACCCCCCTCCCCTCCTCCCCCCTCTTATCCCTCACCTAAGGAAAAATATAAAACCTAAGAAAAGGAAGAAGAAAGTCACGTAAAAGACACAAAGAAAGATAAGACAAACAAAGAGGGAAAAAGTGACACAAACAAAGAAAAGAGAAACTAAGAAAGTCACGTAAAGGACACAAAGAAAGATAAGAAAAAGTCACGTAAAAGACACATAAAGCCTAAGAAAAGGAAGAAGAAAGTCACGTAAAAGACACAAAGAAAGATAAGACAAACAAAGAGGGAAAAAGTGACACAAACAAAGAAAAGAGAAACTAAGAAAGTCACGTAAAGGACACAAAGAAAGATAAGAAAAAGTCACGTAAAAGACACAAAGAAAGATAAGATAAACAAAGAAGGAATAAGTGACACAACAGAAAAAATGGAATGGATATAAAGGAAGGGGGTGCCATTAAAGAAAATATAAAGAACACAGGACGGGATGTCTACAATGCAGGGGGTGCCATGTAAACAGAAAGAAGAAAATATAGAAAAACACAAGTAAACAAGGGTTGAGGTTGAAAGATAAAACATAAAGAAAGATAGAGAAAGGGAGAATCACGTAAAAGTTGAGAAACAGAAAAAACTTAGAAAAAGAAATCTCAAGAAAAACAAAAGGGGCGGAGACAGCCCAGTATAAAAGGCCCTGAGTGGCAACATAGAGAACAGAAAGACGTTGGGCCAGCCTGAAGAAGGCTGCACCCAGCCGAAACGTCGCGATGGCCCAACGGCAGTGCACTACACCCGCTAAGGGTAATTTTTTGAACAGGGGGCACCGTTGCCAATCCCATTGATGGACCGTGCATTCAGGTTCCGGCAATGCCGGGCCTGGTCTTTACCCAACACCTAACCAGCCTGTGCCTCATGGGATTGGTGGTGCCCCTGCCTAATCACTCCCTCCCTAAGAATGGGAATCCCCCCACCCACTAACTTTCCCTAACCCTAACCCCTTTGACCCCCCTCCCCTCCTCCCCCCTCTTATCCCTCACCTAAGGAAAAATATAAAACCTAAGAAAAGGAAGAAGAAAGTCACGTAAAAGACACAAAGAAAGATAAGACAAACAAAGAGGGAAAAAGTGACACAAACAAAGAAAAGAGAAACTAAGAAAGTCACGTAAAGGACACAAAGAAAGATAAGAAAAAGTCACGTAAAAGACACATAAAGCCTAAGAAAAGGAAGAAGAAAGTCACGTAAAAGACACAAAGAAAGATAAGACAAACAAAGAGGGAAAAAGTGACACAAACAAAGAAAAGAGAAACTAAGAAAGTCACGTAAAGGACACAAAGAAAGATAAGAAAAAGTCACGTAAAAGACACAAAGAAAGATAAGATAAACAAAGAAGGAATAAGTGACACAACAGAAAAAATGGAATGGATATAAAGGAAGGGGGTGCCATTAAAGAAAATATAAAGAACACAGGACGGGATGTCTACAATGCAGGGGGTGCCATGTAAACAGAAAGAAGAAAATATAGAAAAACACAAGTAAACAAGGGTTGAGGTTGAAAGATAAAACATAAAGAAAGATAGAGAAAGGGAGAATCACGTAAAAGTTGAGAAACAGAAAAAACTTAGAAAAAGAAATCTCAAGAAAAACAAAAGGGGCGGAGACAGCCCAGTATAAAAGGCCCTGAGTGGCAACATAGAGAACAGAAAGACGTTGGGCCAGCCTGAAGAAGGCTGCACCCAGCCGAAACGTCGCGATGGCCCAACGGCAGTGCACTACACCCGCTAAGGGTAATTTTTTGAACAGGGGGCACCGTTGCCAATCCCATTGATGGACCGTGCATTCAGGTTCCGGCAATGCCGGGCCTGGTCTTTACCCAACACCTAACCAGCCTGTGCCTCATGGGATTGGTGGTGCCCCTGCCTAATCACTCCCTCCCTAAGAATGGGAATCCCCCCACCCACTAACTTTCCCTAACCCTAACCCCTTTGACCCCCCTCCCCTCCTCCCCCCTCTTATCCCTCACCTAAGGAAAAATATAAAACCTAAGAAAAGGAAGAAGAAAGTCACGTAAAAGACACAAAGAAAGATAAGACAAACAAAGAGGGAAAAAGTGACACAAACAAAGAAAAGAGAAACTAAGAAAGTCACGTAAAGGACACAAAGAAAGATAAGAAAAAGTCACGTAAAAGACACATAAAGCCTAAGAAAAGGAAGAAGAAAGTCACGTAAAAGACACAAAGAAAGATAAGACAAACAAAGAGGGAAAAAGTGACACAAACAAAGAAAAGAGAAACTAAGAAAGTCACGTAAAGGACACAAAGAAAGATAAGAAAAAGTCACGTAAAAGACACAAAGAAAGATAAGATAAACAAAGAAGGAATAAGTGACACAACAGAAAAAATGGAATGGATATAAAGGAAGGGGGTGCCATTAAAGAAAATATAAAGAACACAGGACGGGATGTCTACAATGCAGGGGGTGCCATGTAAACAGAAAGAAGAAAATATAGAAAAACACAAGTAAACAAGGGTTGAGGTTGAAAGATAAAACATAAAGAAAGATAGAGAAAGGGAGAATCACGTAAAAGTTGAGAAACAGAAAAAACTTAGAAAAAGAAATCTCAAGAAAAACAAAAGGGGCGGAGACAGCCCAGTATAAAAGGCCCTGAGTGGCAACATAGAGAACAGAAAGACGTTGGGCCAGCCTGAAGAAGGCTGCACCCAGCCGAAACGTCGCGATGGCCCAACGGCAGTGCACTACACCCGCTAAGGGTAATTTTTTGAACAGGGGGCACCGTTGCCAATCCCATTGATGGACCGTGCATTCAGGTTCCGGCAATGCCGGGCCTGGTCTTTACCCAACACCTAACCAGCCTGTGCCTCATGGGATTGGTGGTGCCCCTGCCTAATCACTCCCTCCCTAAGAATGGGAATCCCCCCACCCACTAACTTTCCCTAACCCTAACCCCTTTGACCCCCCTCCCCTCCTCCCCCCTCTTATCCCTCACCTAAGGAAAAATATAAAACCTAAGAAAAGGAAGAAGAAAGTCACGTAAAAGACACAAAGAAAGATAAGACAAACAAAGAGGGAAAAAGTGACACAAACAAAGAAAAGAGAAACTAAGAAAGTCACGTAAAGGACACAAAGAAAGATAAGAAAAAGTCACGTAAAAGACACATAAAGCCTAAGAAAAGGAAGAAGAAAGTCACGTAAAAGACACAAAGAAAGATAAGACAAACAAAGAGGGAAAAAGTGACACAAACAAAGAAAAGAGAAACTAAGAAAGTCACGTAAAGGACACAAAGAAAGATAAGAAAAAGTCACGTAAAAGACACAAAGAAAGATAAGATAAACAAAGAAGGAATAAGTGACACAACAGAAAAAATGGAATGGATATAAAGGAAGGGGGTGCCATTAAAGAAAATATAAAGAACACAGGACGGGATGTCTACAATGCAGGGGGTGCCATGTAAACAGAAAGAAGAAAATATAGAAAAACACAAGTAAACAAGGGTTGAGGTTGAAAGATAAAACATAAAGAAAGATAGAGAAAGGGAGAATCACGTAAAAGTTGAGAAACAGAAAAAACTTAGAAAAAGAAATCTCAAGAAAAACAAAAGGGGCGGAGACAGCCCAGTATAAAAGGCCCTGAGTGGCAACATAGAGAACAGAAAGACGTTGGGCCAGCCTGAAGAAGGCTGCACCCAGCCGAAACGTCGCGATGGCCCAACGGCAGTGCACTACACCCGCTAAGGGTAATTTTTTGAACAGGGGGCACCGTTGCCAATCCCATTGATGGACCGTGCATTCAGGTTCCGGCAATGCCGGGCCTGGTCTTTACCCAACACCTAACCAGCCTGTGCCTCATGGGATTGGTGGTGCCCCTGCCTAATCACTCCCTCCCTAAGAATGGGAATCCCCCCACCCACTAACTTTCCCTAACCCTAACCCCTTTGACCCCCCTCCCCTCCTCCCCCCTCTTATCCCTCACCTAAGGAAAAATATAAAACCTAAGAAAAGGAAGAAGAAAGTCACGTAAAAGACACAAAGAAAGATAAGACAAACAAAGAGGGAAAAAGTGACACAAACAAAGAAAAGAGAAACTAAGAAAGTCACGTAAAGGACACAAAGAAAGATAAGAAAAAGTCACGTAAAAGACACATAAAGCCTAAGAAAAGGAAGAAGAAAGTCACGTAAAAGACACAAAGAAAGATAAGACAAACAAAGAGGGAAAAAGTGACACAAACAAAGAAAAGAGAAACTAAGAAAGTCACGTAAAGGACACAAAGAAAGATAAGAAAAAGTCACGTAAAAGACACAAAGAAAGATAAGATAAACAAAGAAGGAATAAGTGACACAACAGAAAAAATGGAATGGATATAAAGGAAGGGGGTGCCATTAAAGAAAATATAAAGAACACAGGACGGGATGTCTACAATGCAGGGGGTGCCATGTAAACAGAAAGAAGAAAATATAGAAAAACACAAGTAAACAAGGGTTGAGGTTGAAAGATAAAACATAAAGAAAGATAGAGAAAGGGAGAATCACGTAAAAGTTGAGAAACAGAAAAAACTTAGAAAAAGAAATCTCAAGAAAAACAAAAGGGGCGGAGACAGCCCAGTATAAAAGGCCCTGAGTGGCAACATAGAGAACAGAAAGACGTTGGGCCAGCCTGAAGAAGGCTGCACCCAGCCGAAACGTCGCGATGGCCCAACGGCAGTGCACTACACCCGCTAAGGGTAATTTTTTGAACAGGGGGCACCGTTGCCAATCCCATTGATGGACCGTGCATTCAGGTTCCGGCAATGCCGGGCCTGGTCTTTACCCAACACCTAACCAGCCTGTGCCTCATGGGATTGGTGGTGCCCCTGCCTAATCACTCCCTCCCTAAGAATGGGAATCCCCCCACCCACTAACTTTCCCTAACCCTAACCCCTTTGACCCCCCTCCCCTCCTCCCCCCTCTTATCCCTCACCTAAGGAAAAATATAAAACCTAAGAAAAGGAAGAAGAAAGTCACGTAAAAGACACAAAGAAAGATAAGACAAACAAAGAGGGAAAAAGTGACACAAACAAAGAAAAGAGAAACTAAGAAAGTCACGTAAAGGACACAAAGAAAGATAAGAAAAAGTCACGTAAAAGACACATAAAGCCTAAGAAAAGGAAGAAGAAAGTCACGTAAAAGACACAAAGAAAGATAAGACAAACAAAGAGGGAAAAAGTGACACAAACAAAGAAAAGAGAAACTAAGAAAGTCACGTAAAGGACACAAAGAAAGATAAGAAAAAGTCACGTAAAAGACACAAAGAAAGATAAGATAAACAAAGAAGGAATAAGTGACACAACAGAAAAAATGGAATGGATATAAAGGAAGGGGGTGCCATTAAAGAAAATATAAAGAACACAGGACGGGATGTCTACAATGCAGGGGGTGCCATGTAAACAGAAAGAAGAAAATATAGAAAAACACAAGTAAACAAGGGTTGAGGTTGAAAGATAAAACATAAAGAAAGATAGAGAAAGGGAGAATCACGTAAAAGTTGAGAAACAGAAAAAACTTAGAAAAAGAAATCTCAAGAAAAACAAAAGGGGCGGAGACAGCCCAGTATAAAAGGCCCTGAGTGGCAACATAGAGAACAGAAAGACGTTGGGCCAGCCTGAAGAAGGCTGCACCCAGCCGAAACGTCGCGATGGCCCAACGGCAGTGCACTACACCCGCTAAGGGTAATTTTTTGAACAGGGGGCACCGTTGCCAATCCCATTGATGGACCGTGCATTCAGGTTCCGGCAATGCCGGGCCTGGTCTTTACCCAACACCTAACCAGCCTGTGCCTCATGGGATTGGTGGTGCCCCTGCCTAATCACTCCCTCCCTAAGAATGGGAATCCCCCCACCCACTAACTTTCCCTAACCCTAACCCCTTTGACCCCCCTCCCCTCCTCCCCCCTCTTATCCCTCACCTAAGGAAAAATATAAAACCTAAGAAAAGGAAGAAGAAAGTCACGTAAAAGACACAAAGAAAGATAAGACAAACAAAGAGGGAAAAAGTGACACAAACAAAGAAAAGAGAAACTAAGAAAGTCACGTAAAGGACACAAAGAAAGATAAGAAAAAGTCACGTAAAAGACACATAAAGCCTAAGAAAAGGAAGAAGAAAGTCACGTAAAAGACACAAAGAAAGATAAGACAAACAAAGAGGGAAAAAGTGACACAAACAAAGAAAAGAGAAACTAAGAAAGTCACGTAAAGGACACAAAGAAAGATAAGAAAAAGTCACGTAAAAGACACAAAGAAAGATAAGATAAACAAAGAAGGAATAAGTGACACAACAGAAAAAATGGAATGGATATAAAGGAAGGGGGTGCCATTAAAGAAAATATAAAGAACACAGGACGGGATGTCTACAATGCAGGGGGTGCCATGTAAACAGAAAGAAGAAAATATAGAAAAACACAAGTAAACAAGGGTTGAGGTTGAAAGATAAAACATAAAGAAAGATAGAGAAAGGGAGAATCACGTAAAAGTTGAGAAACAGAAAAAACTTAGAAAAAGAAATCTCAAGAAAAACAAAAGGGGCGGAGACAGCCCAGTATAAAAGGCCCTGAGTGGCAACATAGAGAACAGAAAGACGTTGGGCCAGCCTGAAGAAGGCTGCACCCAGCCGAAACGTCGCGATGGCCCAACGGCAGTGCACTACACCCGCTAAGGGTAATTTTTTGAACAGGGGGCACCGTTGCCAATCCCATTGATGGACCGTGCATTCAGGTTCCGGCAATGCCGGGCCTGGTCTTTACCCAACACCTAACCAGCCTGTGCCTCATGGGATTGGTGGTGCCCCTGCCTAATCACTCCCTCCCTAAGAATGGGAATCCCCCCACCCACTAACTTTCCCTAACCCTAACCCCTTTGACCCCCCTCCCCTCCTCCCCCCTCTTATCCCTCACCTAAGGAAAAATATAAAACCTAAGAAAAGGAAGAAGAAAGTCACGTAAAAGACACAAAGAAAGATAAGACAAACAAAGAGGGAAAAAGTGACACAAACAAAGAAAAGAGAAACTAAGAAAGTCACGTAAAGGACACAAAGAAAGATAAGAAAAAGTCACGTAAAAGACACATAAAGCCTAAGAAAAGGAAGAAGAAAGTCACGTAAAAGACACAAAGAAAGATAAGACAAACAAAGAGGGAAAAAGTGACACAAACAAAGAAAAGAGAAACTAAGAAAGTCACGTAAAGGACACAAAGAAAGATAAGAAAAAGTCACGTAAAAGACACAAAGAAAGATAAGATAAACAAAGAAGGAATAAGTGACACAACAGAAAAAATGGAATGGATATAAAGGAAGGGGGTGCCATTAAAGAAAATATAAAGAACACAGGACGGGATGTCTACAATGCAGGGGGTGCCATGTAAACAGAAAGAAGAAAATATAGAAAAACACAAGTAAACAAGGGTTGAGGTTGAAAGATAAAACATAAAGAAAGATAGAGAAAGGGAGAATCACGTAAAAGTTGAGAAACAGAAAAAACTTAGAAAAAGAAATCTCAAGAAAAACAAAAGGGGCGGAGACAGCCCAGTATAAAAGGCCCTGAGTGGCAACATAGAGAACAGAAAGACGTTGGGCCAGCCTGAAGAAGGCTGCACCCAGCCGAAACGTCGCGATGGCCCAACGGCAGTGCACTACACCCGCTAAGGGTAATTTTTTGAACAGGGGGCACCGTTGCCAATCCCATTGATGGACCGTGCATTCAGGTTCCGGCAATGCCGGGCCTGGTCTTTACCCAACACCTAACCAGCCTGTGCCTCATGGGATTGGTGGTGCCCCTGCCTAATCACTCCCTCCCTAAGAATGGGAATCCCCCCACCCACTAACTTTCCCTAACCCTAACCCCTTTGACCCCCCTCCCCTCCTCCCCCCTCTTATCCCTCACCTAAGGAAAAATATAAAACCTAAGAAAAGGAAGAAGAAAGTCACGTAAAAGACACAAAGAAAGATAAGACAAACAAAGAGGGAAAAAGTGACACAAACAAAGAAAAGAGAAACTAAGAAAGTCACGTAAAGGACACAAAGAAAGATAAGAAAAAGTCACGTAAAAGACACATAAAGCCTAAGAAAAGGAAGAAGAAAGTCACGTAAAAGACACAAAGAAAGATAAGACAAACAAAGAGGGAAAAAGTGACACAAACAAAGAAAAGAGAAACTAAGAAAGTCACGTAAAGGACACAAAGAAAGATAAGAAAAAGTCACGTAAAAGACACAAAGAAAGATAAGATAAACAAAGAAGGAATAAGTGACACAACAGAAAAAATGGAATGGATATAAAGGAAGGGGGTGCCATTAAAGAAAATATAAAGAACACAGGACGGGATGTCTACAATGCAGGGGGTGCCATGTAAACAGAAAGAAGAAAATATAGAAAAACACAAGTAAACAAGGGTTGAGGTTGAAAGATAAAACATAAAGAAAGATAGAGAAAGGGAGAATCACGTAAAAGTTGAGAAACAGAAAAAACTTAGAAAAAGAAATCTCAAGAAAAACAAAAGGGGCGGAGACAGCCCAGTATAAAAGGCCCTGAGTGGCAACATAGAGAACAGAAAGACGTTGGGCCAGCCTGAAGAAGGCTGCACCCAGCCGAAACGTCGCGATGGCCCAACGGCAGTGCACTACACCCGCTAAGGGTAATTTTTTGAACAGGGGGCACCGTTGCCAATCCCATTGATGGACCGTGCATTCAGGTTCCGGCAATGCCGGGCCTGGTCTTTACCCAACACCTAACCAGCCTGTGCCTCATGGGATTGGTGGTGCCCCTGCCTAATCACTCCCTCCCTAAGAATGGGAATCCCCCCACCCACTAACTTTCCCTAACCCTAACCCCTTTGACCCCCCTCCCCTCCTCCCCCCTCTTATCCCTCACCTAAGGAAAAATATAAAACCTAAGAAAAGGAAGAAGAAAGTCACGTAAAAGACACAAAGAAAGATAAGACAAACAAAGAGGGAAAAAGTGACACAAACAAAGAAAAGAGAAACTAAGAAAGTCACGTAAAGGACACAAAGAAAGATAAGAAAAAGTCACGTAAAAGACACATAAAGCCTAAGAAAAGGAAGAAGAAAGTCACGTAAAAGACACAAAGAAAGATAAGACAAACAAAGAGGGAAAAAGTGACACAAACAAAGAAAAGAGAAACTAAGAAAGTCACGTAAAGGACACAAAGAAAGATAAGAAAAAGTCACGTAAAAGACACAAAGAAAGATAAGATAAACAAAGAAGGAATAAGTGACACAACAGAAAAAATGGAATGGATATAAAGGAAGGGGGTGCCATTAAAGAAAATATAAAGAACACAGGACGGGATGTCTACAATGCAGGGGGTGCCATGTAAACAGAAAGAAGAAAATATAGAAAAACACAAGTAAACAAGGGTTGAGGTTGAAAGATAAAACATAAAGAAAGATAGAGAAAGGGAGAATCACGTAAAAGTTGAGAAACAGAAAAAACTTAGAAAAAGAAATCTCAAGAAAAACAAAAGGGGCGGAGACAGCCCAGTATAAAAGGCCCTGAGTGGCAACATAGAGAACAGAAAGACGTTGGGCCAGCCTGAAGAAGGCTGCACCCAGCCGAAACGTCGCGATGGCCCAACGGCAGTGCACTACACCCGCTAAGGGTAATTTTTTGAACAGGGGGCACCGTTGCCAATCCCATTGATGGACCGTGCATTCAGGTTCCGGCAATGCCGGGCCTGGTCTTTACCCAACACCTAACCAGCCTGTGCCTCATGGGATTGGTGGTGCCCCTGCCTAATCACTCCCTCCCTAAGAATGGGAATCCCCCCACCCACTAACTTTCCCTAACCCTAACCCCTTTGACCCCCCTCCCCTCCTCCCCCCTCTTATCCCTCACCTAAGGAAAAATATAAAACCTAAGAAAAGGAAGAAGAAAGTCACGTAAAAGACACAAAGAAAGATAAGACAAACAAAGAGGGAAAAAGTGACACAAACAAAGAAAAGAGAAACTAAGAAAGTCACGTAAAGGACACAAAGAAAGATAAGAAAAAGTCACGTAAAAGACACATAAAGCCTAAGAAAAGGAAGAAGAAAGTCACGTAAAAGACACAAAGAAAGATAAGACAAACAAAGAGGGAAAAGTGACACAAACAAAGAAAAGAGAAACTAAGAAAGTCACGTAAAGGACACAAAGAAAGATAAGAAAAAGTCACGTAAAAGACACAAAGAAAGATAAGATAAACAAAGAAGGAATAAGTGACACAACAGAAAAAATGGAATGGATATAAAGGAAGGGGGTGCCATTAAAGAAAATATAAAGAACACAGGACGGGATGTCTACAATGCAGGGGGTGCCATGTAAACAGAAAGAAGAAAATATAGAAAAACACAAGTAAACAAGGGTTGAGGTTGAAAGATAAAACATAAAGAAAGATAGAGAAAGGGAGAATCACGTAAAAGTTGAGAAACAGAAAAAACTTAGAAAAAGAAATCTCAAGAAAAACAAAAGGGGGCGGAGACAGCCCAGTATAAAAGGCCCTGAGTGGCAACATAGAGAACAGAAAGACGTTGGGCCAGCCTGAAGAAGGCTGCACCCAGCCGAAACGTCGCGATGGCCCAACGGCAGTGCACTACACCCGCTAAGGGTAATTTTTTGAACAGGGGGCACCGTTGCCAATCCCATTGATGGACCGTGCATTCAGGTTCCGGCAATGCCGGGCCTGGTTCTTTACCCAACACCTAACCAGCCTGTGCCTCATGGGATTGGTGGTGCCCCTGCCTAATCACTCCCTCCCTAAGAATGGGAATCCCCCCACCCACTAACTTTCCCTAACCCTAACCCCTTTGACCCCCCTCCCCTCCTCCCCCCTCTTATCCCTCACCTAAGAAAAATATAAAACCTAAGAAAAGGAAGAAGAAAGTCACGTAAAAGACACAAAGAAAGATAAGACAAACAAAGAGGGAAAAAGTGACACAAACAAAGAAAAGAGAAACTAAGAAAGTCACGTAAAGGACACAAAGAAAGATAAGAAAAAGTCACGTAAAAGACACATAAAGCCTAAGAAAAAGGAAGAAGAAAGTCACGTAAAAGACACAAAGAAAGATAAGACAAACAAAGAGGGAAAAAGTGACACAAACAAAGAAAAGAGAAACTAAGAAAGTCACGTAAAGGACACAAAGAAAGATAAGAAAAAGTCACGTAAAAGACACAAAGAAAGATAAGATAAACAAAGAAGGAATAAGTGACACAACAGAAAAAATGAATGGATATAAAGGAAGGGGGTGCCATTAAAAGAAAATATAAAGAACACAGGACGGGATGTCTACACTGCAGGGGGTGCCATGTAAACAGAAAGAAGAAAATATAGAAAAACACAAGTAAACAAGGGTTGAGGTTGAAAGATAAAACATAAAGAAAGATAGAGAAAGGGAGAATCACGTAAAAGTTGAGAAACAGAAAAAACTTAGAAAAAGAAATCTCAAGAAAAACAAAAGGGGCGGAGACAGCCCAGTATAAAAGGCCCTGAGTGGCAACATAGAGAACAGAAAGACGTTGGGCCAGCCTGAAGAAGGCTGCACCCAGCCGAAACGTCGCGATGGCCCAACGGCAGTGCACTACACCCGCTAAGGGTAATTTTTGAACAGGGGGCACCGTTGCCAATCCCATTGATGGACCGTGCATTCAGGTTCCGGCAATGCCGGGCCTGGTCTTTACCCAACACCTAACCAGCCTGTGCCTCATGGGATTGGTGGTGCCCCTGCCTAATCACTCCCTCCCTAAGAATGGGAATCCCCCCACCCACTAACTTTCCCTAACCCTAACCCCTTTGACCCCCCTCCCCTCCTCCCCCCTCTTATCCCTCACCTAAGGAAAAATATAAAACCTAAGAAAAGGAAGAAGAAAGTCACGTAAAAGACACAAAGAAAGATAAGACAAACAAAGAGGGAAAAAGTGACACAAACAAAGAAAAGAGAAACTAAGAAAGTCACGTAAAGGACACAAAGAAAGATAAGAAAAAGTCACGTAAAAGACACATAAAGCCTAAGAAAAGGAAGAAGAAAGTCACGTAAAAGACACAAAGAAAGATAAGACAAACAAAGAGGGAAAAAGTGACACAAACAAAGAAAAGAGAAACTAAGAAAGTCACGTAAAGGACACAAAGAAAGATAAGAAAAAGTCACGTAAAAGACACAAAGAAAGATAAGATAAACAAAGAAGGAATAAGTGACACAACAGAAAAAATGGAATGGATATAAAGGAAA
>NW_028187227.1:0-82500 GCF_057381845.1 Rhamphochromis longiceps
TGTGAATGCAATGTTAAATTCTCTTTGCATTTGTTTCACATGTCATGTTTAACATACATCATCCATATATCTCATATGTGTCTAACAGCCACATTCTTTTCAGTCATAAAATCTGTAGACTTCCTGATGCAGATTAAACATGATTTAGAAAGTTCTTGAATATTTATTCCAGTGTCAACAAACATATGTTGAAACATCCATGATTGCCTGGAAAGTATGTGGCCATTTTTACTGTTGTTTGTTCAAAGTAGTTTCTCTTTCACTTACATACCCAATGACTTAATATTTTCCAGAAGGAAGTCTCATTTTACTGCTGAAGTATATCTCATAAGTGTTTTCTGTAATCACTCATACTCATTAACTCATTGCACTTTGAGTAACCATAATAAACCCAAGAGAATCCCCTATAAGCTCCATTTTTTTAAACTCCATTATCATAGGGGGTAACCACAGTAGGTAGCTCAGTCTTCAGAGGTACCTGTTTCATTTGAGTTTTACAACAGATGTCCTTCTTGACACAACTCCAGAGGGGGATTCATATGTCTGGAATCACGTTAGTGACCTTTTTTCTTATTTTCTTCAGTTTGTCAAGGGTGTTAATTACCACAGTTTGGAGATAACTAGGAGAATCAATTGTGATATTTATAAAACATCTTGTCTATCATAAATGTCATCTAGCCTAATGACAGCAGTGTACCTGTTTACCTCCTCCTCTCTGATGGTAAAATGGGCAGCCTACAGATGTCTATCTGCCAGTTATGATCTGTAATGATCCTTTCTGTCATCGTTGTATTTTTACTCAGTTGTATATAGTATTTGTATTTGTATTCTATTTTTATCTTATTGTATATTTATTTTATTTTATTCTACTGTATATAGTATTTTATTTTATTCTATTCTGTACAGTTGTGTACTGTATTTATTCTTATTGTATTCTAATTTTTGCCTCATAACTTTTGCACTGTCCACTTCCTGCTGTGACAAAACAAATTTCCCACGTGTGGGACTAATAAAGGTTATCTTATCTTATCTTATCTTAACATTTAGTTCACCTCAGAAACATTTTGTTCTTTCACAAGTAGAGCTCTCTCATTTCACACTCACTCATTTAAATACTGGGCAGACTCCTTGCTGTAATTTACCTGGGATTCATATATAAATATAAAAACACCCAGCACGCCCCTGCGGGCGGTTTATCCTTCAAGCTCGGGTCCTCTACCAGAGGCCTGGGAGCTTGAGGGTCCTGCGCAGTATCTTAGCTGTTCCCAGGACTGCGCTCTTCTGGACAGAGATCTCCGATGTTGTTCCCGGGATCTGCTGGAGCCACTCGCCTAGCTTGGGAGTCACCGCACCTAGTGCTCCGATTACCACGGGGACCACCGTTACCTTCACCCTCCACATCCTCTCGAGCTCTTCTCTGAGCCCTTGGTATTTCTCCAGCTTCTCGTGTTCCTTCTTCCTGATATTGCTGTCATTCGGAACCGCTACATCGATCACTACGGCCGTCTTCTTCTGTTTGTCTACCACCACTATGTCCGGTTGGTTAGCCACCACCATTTTGTCCGTCTGTATCTGGAAGTCCCACAGGATCTTAGCTCGGTCATTCTCCACCACCCTTGGGGGCATCTCCCATTTTGACCGCGGGACTTCCAGGTTATACTCGGCACAGATGTTCCTGTACACTATGCCACTTCCTGCCACTTGGTTATGGCGTTCCATGTATCCCTTGCCTGCTAGCATCTTGCACCCTGCTGTTATGTGCTGGATTGTCTCTGGGGCATCTTTACACAGCCTGCACCTGGGGTCTTGCCTGGTGTGATAGACCCCAGCCTCTATGGATCTTGTACTCAGAGCTTGTTCTTGTGCTGCCATGATTAGTGCCTCTGTGCTGTCTTTCAGTCCAGCTTTGTCCAGCCACTGGTAGGATTTCTGGATATCAGCCACCTCCTCTATCTGCCGGTGGTACATACCGTGCAGGGGCCTGTCCTTCCATGATGGTTCCTCGTCTCCCTCCTCTTTCTTGGGTTTCTGCTGCCTGAGGTATTCACTGAGCACTCGGTCAGTTGGGGCCATCTTCCCAATGTATTCTTGGATGTTCGTTGTCTCATCCTGGACTGTGGTGCTGACACTCACCAGTCCCCGGCCCCCTTCCTTCCGCTTAGCGTACAGCCTCAGGGTGCTGGACTTGGGGTGAAACCCTCCATGCATGGTAAGGAGCTTTCTTGTCTTTATGTCAGTGGCTTCTATCTCCTCCTTTGGCCAGCCTATTACTCCAGCAGGGTACCTGATCACGGGCAGGGCGTACGTGTTGATGGCCCGGATCTTGTTCTTACCATTCAGCTGACTCCTCAGGACTTGCCTGACCCTCTGCAGGTACTTGGTGGTTGCAGCTTTTCTAGCGGCCTCTTCATGGTTCCCATTCGCCTGCGGGATCCCCAAGTACTTGTAACTGTCCTCTATGTCTGCAATGTTGCCTTCTGGTAGTTCAATCCCCTCAGTTCTGACTACCTTCCCTCTCTTTGTTACCATCCGACTACACTTCTCCAGTCCGAACGACATTCCAATGTCATTGCTGCATAGCCTGGTAGTGTGGATCAGTGAATCGATGTCTCGTTCACTCTTGGCATACAGCTTGATGTCATCCATGTACAGGAGGTGGCTGACAACTGCTCCGTTCCGTAGTCGGTATCCGTAGCCAGTCTTGTTAATGATCTCACTGAGGGGGTTCAGGCCTATGCAGAACAGCAGTGGGGACAGAGCATCTCCTTGGTAGATCCCGCACTTGATGGTGACTTGTGCTATGGGCTTGGAGTTGGCCTCTAGTGTTGTACGCCACATCCCCATTGAGTTCCTGATGAAGGCTCTTAGGGTCCCATTGATCTTGTACAAATCTAGGCATTCCAGTATCCAGCTGTGGGGCATTGAGTCATAGGCCTTCTTGTAATCAATCCAGGCAGTGCACAGGTTGGTCAGTCTGGTCTTGCAGTCTCGGCTGATTGTTCTGTCTACCAGTAGCTGGTGTTTTGCGCCTCTGGTATTCTTGCCAATTCCTTTCTGTGTCCCGCTCATGTATTGACCCATGTGCCTGTTCATCTTAGCCGATATGATGCCTGACAGGAGCTTCCATGTAGTACTGAGGCAGGTTATTGGTCGGTAGTTGGAGGGGACCGGTCCCTTCTTGAGGTCCTTGGGGATCAGGACCGTCCGGCCTTCAGTTAGCCATTCCGGGTGTCTCTCGTTAACTAGCAGCTGGTTCATTTGTGCTGCCAGACGCTCGTGGAGTGCAGTCAGCTTCTTCAGCCAGTAGGCGTGAACCATGTCGGGCCCTGGTGCTGTCCAACTCTTCATACTGGAGACCCTTTCTTGGATATCTGCCACTGTGATGGTTACTGGACCCTGTTCAGGGAGGTCGCTGTGGTCTGCCCTCAGATCCTCTAGCCACTGAGCATTGCCGTTATGGGTTGCATCCTTCTCCCATATGCTCTTCCAGTATTGCTCCGTCTCCAGCCTTGGTGGTGCTGTTCTCTTATTGTTCCCTTGCCACTGAGAGTACACCTTTGCTGGTTCTGTGGAGAACAGCTGGTTTATTCTCCTGCCTTCTATCTCTCTGGTGTACCTCCTCAAGCGGCTGGCCAAGGCTGTGAGTCTTTGCTTGGCAGTTTCCAAGGCCTCAGGTATGGACAGCTTGCTGTATTTCTTAGGCACCTTATTTGTCGCACCTTTCTGCAACTCCGTTAGTTGGCTAACCTCCCTCCGTGCTACTTTGATCTTGCCCTCTAGCCTCCTTCTCCATGGAGGGTACTGCCCCTTGTCGCTGTTCAACTTGTAGCCAAGCATCTCACTGATCACTGCTGCCGTATTGTAGATCAGCTTGTTAGTGTCGGTAATCGTGGTTGTAGGTATTGCCCGTAGTGCTGCATTAACATCATCTAGCAGACCTTCTGAGGGTACTTCACGTAATCTTGGTAACCGGCTACGGGGGATCCAGGTTTCAAGCTTGGCCACGATCCTAGTTTTCAGGTCAGTTCCTCTTGCACTCAACGATCCTTCTCCTATCGCACTTGGGGCTATGTACCCAATCTCGGGTGGGGGTGATGATATCGCCCCCCTGACCTGGCGTCCTGACTCCTCCTTGCCATAGCATTTGTGTTGTACCTCGTCAATCTCTAGCTGTGAGAGCAGTCCCTTCTTTCGAATGTTGGAACACTGAGCTACTAGTTGTTTCGCCGTCATTGTGGATGTTGGGTATCGAAGAATCCATAGGTCCCTCATCCTATTCATGTAGCCCCTTCCGCCAGGGTTACTTGCGTAGTAGCATTCCAAAAACGCCCTGTTTTCGTCTCTTGCCCACCGATGCCTTCTTGTTCCAGTAGCCCACTTCTTGTCAGGGTGCCCTGGTTCCTCAACACCTGACGTGACCTTGTTGCTCCGGGCAACGTCCAAGCCGGCATGCCTTCATATTTATCTGTCTCGCTCATGTCTGCGGAAGGCTTGCAGAACTTGCAATCCTCTGCTCCAAAAGCGTGTAATCTATATAGTGTATATAGATATATATAATGGGTGCAACAATACACAAAATTCACGGTTCGTATCGGTTCGATACTTTGGTGTCACGGTTCGATATTTTTTCGATAAGAAAAAACTGTTCATGCCTTTTTAATTTGTCATTTATTAAATTTTCACGGCACATTCTGCATCACATCTCTGTGCGTTCATCATTTGTTTGAAGCCAGCTCACCTCCTGCAAATACTTTTCCGAGAATACGTGCTTCTTTTGTGGTTCGGACTCCTTCTGACATTTCTTTGGAGGTGGAGGAACACCAACGTAATTGCTTAAAGGAGCTTCTTCGACATCTTTAAGAGTTCTAACAAATGTCTGTCCTCCTGAAAATCCTATGTACGCAAACACGCGTTGCAACTTCTTATCTTGTTTATCTTTTTTATTTTGACAGCGAATGCGCACCCGCGGACCACTTACGTGCAGCCCTGGTTATTTAGCTCGTCATTTTGCAGCCACAGAAATTCTTTTGTCCATGAAACCATAAAGCTGCACTTTCTTTTTGCCTTATAGTCTGATTTGTCATAACTTTTCCGTTTTGTGGTAAGCTTTTCTTTGGCTGTCACTTCTTCACCCTGACCTGTCTTATTTGACAGAACTGAAATATATATCCTGCTGCTTTTACGCACGCACTCACATAATGCTCAGCGATCCTCTGCATGATCAACCTCTCACATGTTTAAGCTGCGGGAGATTTCACTTGTCATGTTTGCATAGTAAGCTAACGATTGATAAGACGATGTCAGAGGAATTGGTGCGCAAATTATCGTCACTCACCAATCAGTGCTGTCGCTCTCTATACACAGTTTGCGCGATTGCAAAGTGAAAGCAAAAAACAAGCGCAAATTCAAACGCGATTTCAATATGTCACATATTGACAGTGGCTCACCGATGCCAATGACATAATTACCCAGCTACATTTCCGAAAGAATGCAAAAGCATTGACATATATTTTTCCTTCCTACGATAGCCCGACGGGCAGGGCAGAGATAGATTTTGGTAGCCCGACTGGAAAATTCGTTAGCCCCAGGACGTCGGGCTAGCGATTTTGCGAGCCCTGTATCTGATTGAGAAATCACTCATCTTTGGAAAAGAGAGTTTATTACAGAGAAATGGCTCTTTCCAAAATAAAAGCAATACTATACGCTTCTTCTGGGCTATATTCTCAGCAGCATATTAAACATATCAGGTCCCCATAAGGAGAATCCTGTGCTAACGGCTGTCTAAATGACTCGGGTAAAGTTTGTAGCATGCGTGCTTGTTTTTGTCTGCTTCCACTTGTCTTTGCACTAGGATGATGTCGGCGTAAATGTGCAGTCATATTCGTTGTGTTCCCACTAGTGCTGTCAGCGTTAATCTCGTTGAAATGACCTTAATGCCACAACACGGCAAATCTCCGTTAACGAGCTACCGCGGATCGCCCCGTGCATGGGGCTGGATGGCCAACACGTTAACGAGCTAACTACGCTAACACACTAGCTCCCACCCATGTAATTGAGCATTGCGTGGCACATCCAACATACTGTTTTACTTTAGTTCATGACGCGCTTACCTTCAGGGTCATACGTCACATGAAAACCAAAATAGTTCCAAACGCCAGATCTGAATGAGGGTGGGGGAGGTTCAATTTGCCATGTTGCAAGGAGAGCTTAACTTCTGTCTCGCTAGCTTGCCCTGCGCTCAGTGAATCTGCGTTCGACTACTCCGCCTAGGCTGCACTGTTGAGCGCATATCCACTGAGCGCTCAACACAGACAGCATCGTCAGAAGAAAAGTTGATAAAATAAATTAAAAATTTTGTATTGTTCGATACATATGCGTACCGAACCGAAAGCACTGTATCGAACGGTTCAATATCGATACGAATATCGTTGCACCCCTAATATATATATATATATATATATATATATATATATCTATATATGCGCTCTTCTGGACAAGAAGAGCGCAGTCCTGGGAACAGCTAAGATACTGCGCAGGACCCTCAAGCTCCCAGGCCTCTGGTAGAGGACCCGAGCTTGAAGGATAAACCGCCCGCAGGGGCGTGCTGGGTGTTTTTTATATATATATATATATATATATATATATATATATATATATATACACACACACACACACACACAGTGGGGCAAAAAAGTATTTAGTCAGCCACCGATTGTGCAAGTTCCCCCACTTAAAATGATGACAGAGGTCAGTAATTTGCACCAGAGGTACACTTCAACTGTGAGAGACAGAATGTGAAAAAAAAAATCCATGAATCCACATGGTAGGATTTGTAAAGAATTTATTTGTAAATTAGGGTGGAAAATAAGTATTTGGTCACCTCAAACAAGGAAAATCTCTGGCTCTCACAGACCTGTGACATCCTCTGTAAGAAGCTTTTCTGTCCCCCACTCGTTACCTGTATGAATGGCACCTGTTTGAACTCATCATCTGTATAAAAAACACCTGTCCACAGCCTCAAACAGTCAGACTCCAAACTCCGCCATGGCCAAGACCAAAGAGCTTTCGAAGGACACCAGGAAAAGTATTGTAGACCTGCACCAGACTGGGAAGAGTGAATCTACAATAGACAAGCAGCTTGGTGTGAAAAAATCAACTGTGGGAGCAATCATCAGAAAATGGAAGACATACAAGACCACTGATAATCTCCCACGATCTGGGGCTCCACGCAAGATCTCATCCCGTGGGGTCAAAATGATCATGAGAACGGTGAGCAAAGATCCCAGAACCACACGGGGGGACCTGGTGAATGACCTGCAGAGAGCTGGGACCAAAGTAACAAAGGTCACCATCAGTAACACACTACAACGGCAGGGAATCAAATCCCGCAGTGCCAGACGTGTTCCGCTGCTGAAGCCAGTGCATGTCCAGGCCCGTCTGAAGTTTGCCAGAGAGCACATGGATGATACAGCAGAGGATTGGGAGAATGTCATGTGGTCAGATGAAACCAAAGTAGAACTTTTTGGTATAAACTCAACTCGTCGTGTTTGGAGGAATAAGAATACTGAGTTGCATCCCAAGAACACCATACCTACTGTGAAGCATGGGGGTGGAAACATCATGCTATGGGGCTGTTTTTCTGCCAAGGGGACAGGACGACTGATCCGTGTTAAGGACAGAATGAATGGGGCCATGTATCGTGAGATTTTGAGCCAAAACCTCCTTCCATCAGTGAGAACTTTGAAGATGAAACGAGGCTGGGTCTTCCAACATGACAATGATCCAAAACACACCGCCCGGGCAACAAAGGAGTGGCTCCGTAAGAAGCATTTGAAAGTCCTGGAGTGGCCTAGCCAGTCTCCAGACCTCAACCCCATAGAAAATCTGTGGCGGGAGTTGAAAGTCCGTGTTGCTCGGCGACAGCCCCAAAACATCACTGCTCTCGAGAAGATCTGCATGGAGGAATGGGCCAAAATACCAGCTACTGTGTGTGCAAACCTGGTAAAGACCTATAGTAAACGTTTGACCTCTGTTATTGCCAACAAAGGTTATGTTACAAAGTATTGAGTTGTATTTTTGTTATTGACCAAATACTTATTGTCAATGGAAAATTGTATTTAGTAGTCAGTATAATCTTTTAGTGATATAAGTTTGCATATGGTAGAATACTGCATGTAGTTATTTGTATTAGGAAATATTCAACCATGTATACTTAGAGGCATATAATTAATTGTGTGTGATCTCTAACAGGCTGCAGGCTTGGGGTGCATCCCAGGAATGCACCCCCACGTCTGGGAGCATGAGAGCTCATACCTTGTTTTATTGTTTTACGGCAGGATTAACGTAGCTATGTCTGTTTTAGTTTAAGTGCTTCTTTACATATAGATGAACTGCTGGACTTCCTCACCATGTTATCTAGGGTGGGGGAGACTACCCCCTTACCCCCTTTCCTGACCAAGGATGTACCTTTTGTGCTCTCATGACCCTTTGATCAGCAGGACACACACACACACACACACACACACACACACACACACACACACACACCCCTACCTACTGAAGTATAAATAAAGATTGGGGCAGTTTCTTAGTGCGAGTCTCAGTCTGGAGGCTGCCCTTGCTAGCAAGAAGTTCTGTGTGTTTCTCTTCTCTGAGTCTTTACTGAAGAAGTGTTTTAGAATATTTTCCCTAACATTATTTGGTCCTTCGAGCCGGATCAGAAAATATCAGAATTGTTATCTGTGACTCTGTTCCAAGATCCAGCACTGATTCCTGACGCCGTGGGGAGCCAGCACCGAAGCCTGTGCACAGCCCTCTTGGACGAGGAGAGAGCCCCAGGACGTTAAATTCGGGTCTGGGCCGGTGTTATAATCTGGTCCACGGCGGTGGGATTCAGTCCAATGATCTGAATCACCAGTGGGACGTCAGGGGTGAGAAACACTATTTGGTATATAAAGACGGCCGCAAAAGTTTAAAGAAATGTGATAAAAAATAAAAAAGGGGTTTAAGTTCGCCAAAAGACCTGTGTTTTGACCAGTTTTAGAGGTAGCTGAAATTATCTCGTGACAAATTAGGTTTAAGTTCGCCAAAAGGAACTGTGTTTTGACCAGTTTTAGAGGTAGCCGAAATTATCTCGTGACAAATTAGGTTTAAGTTTGGCAAAAGGAACTATGTTTCGACCAGTTTTAGAGGTAGCTGAAATTATCTCGTGACAAATTAGCGCGCAAATGTTTATGTGTGTGTATGTGTCTGGAAGTAAGTTGATTTTACAGCACAATACGCTGCTGAACTACTTCCATTTTTGTTTTCTTTGCTGAGGCTCACGTGCTGGTGACAGGAGAACGGTTGAGTTTCATCTCATAAAACGGATACCGCTTCTCCGTTAGGGTGAAGTCGAAGGCTGTATCAGTAAACCTCTCTGAAGTCAAGCGTGCCAGCGACGGCCCAGCAAAATCTTTGAAAATGGGTGATTAAACAAGTAAAATTAACACCTGATGAGAAATGTCTAGAAAAACAGCAAGCCGGAGCACGATTAATCCAAAAGAAAGAGAGAGGAATGCATCGTGGAAGAGCAAGAGGTAGAAGAAACAAAGTAGACAGTAACTCAAAATAGGATAGCAGCTCAGGTGAAGAGAGCAGTTCAGACTAGGAAGAACATAATAATCCCTCACCCAGTGAAAATTAGAGATCACAGTAGTTTGAAGTAGTTTAAAAAAGGGTTGGAAACAGACCCGACTGAATATTCCTCTTGCATTTATATCTAAAGTAAAATAAACAAAAAGCTAAATTACAACTTAATTTTAATGCATTCAAACTAATAATAAAAAGGATAACAACCTATAAACTGGTATTAATAATGAAAGCAGATAATTCACACAAACAGAACTATGATAACTGTGATAACTGGAGTGTGCAGCGTTTCCGTGAGCAGTTTTCCTGCATCTTGACTTGTGTGTAGAGTGTTCATAACATCAGCATTATGTTTTTGTTTATTTGTTTTGTTGGGTTGAAAAATAGTTAAATAAACTGGTGATCATATTTATGGATCACCATGGCACATATCATCAGCCATGTGATTTATTTACGCAGATGAAAAAGTGAGTGTGAATGTGTCTGACGTCACAGTGTTTTTGTGCGCTGTGTAAGAGTGATTGCCTTTGATTGTGAGAGCGGTGATTCTGCAGGTCACCAGCTATTTTAAAATATATATATATATATATATATTAAAAAAAAGAGTGAAAAAGAGAGAGAATTTATATTGTAGATGAAAAATAATCATAGGGAGAAGGTTTTGTGTTGATCAGCCAAAAAAACAACTACAATTTCATTTTCTGCTTTTAAGAAAGGACTGTTCACAAAAACAGAGAGAGAGAGAGAGAGAGATGTGTGTTGATTAAGCAGTGATGATAATAATGAACATGTCTTAGTTTGTCACTTTCAGGTGAAAAGCAGACCTGAATCAATTTTCCACATGCAGCAGTCGGAAGAAAGTTATAGTTTAACATCATTGGAAACATGCAGGCCAAGTTTCTGGCTGACTTATTTACAACACCGTGTGTCTCTCAACCTCACAAGCAAGCTCCAAGGAAACTAATCTCTCCCTGAAGACAAGGAATGCAGCTCCAAAGCAATAACATGATAAAGAGACAGCAGCAAGTCCTGAGGAAAGAGTCCCAGCAAGCAGCAGCAGTGTGGACAAACAGCATCAGAGAAGAAGAGCAAACCCATCATCCTGACTGATCGGATGAATGGCACTGTGTCTACAACAAGCTGAAACTTCACTGTGCATGTGAAGAAAACGTTTGAGGAGAACTGAACAGTTGGAGTTTGACATTTGCCACCTGTGGAGTAAAATGGCAAGAAGGGACAGTGGGACACAGGACAAAGCTGAAGGAGAACTGCCGGGACTGTTGAAGTGGGAGAGGACAAAAGAGTGAGAGGACAACAGACGACAGAGAGGAGTGGTGAGAACACAGAGGAATGCTGTTATTTAATGTGGGAAATCAAAATTTGGGTTAGCAAACCTGGGGAAAAGAAAACTGACTGCTTAAGTTGGAAAATTGAGAAGGAGTCTGGATATATGCAAATATAAAAAACATATACATCATATACAAAATCACACACACAAGAAGAACATGCATTAACCCTACTAACACTTCCAAACACAAGAGAGCTCATGAAGATTAGACAACATTTTAAGCATGTCAGTCTGTTTATCATCTTGTCCAAGTCACCTAGTGTGATGCAAAGACCAGTGGACTCATAGCACATTAGTTAAGAAATGATCAAATAATAGTAGAGAAGTGTGTAAGAAAGGCAGCTTTTAAGAACATGCTCTGCTGGATATGCAGCTCCACAGACATGCATTAGACCTGCCTAATAACACAAACACATGTAATGAAAATTAGCTTGTTATCTTTCATCAGTGTTAAAATAGTGTCAATTTAGCAGACACTTGTTATCAAATACTGAATTTATCCAATGCAACAAATTGACTCTCCAGGTTGCAGGACAACAGTTTAACTTTTGTGGGAAAAAAGATCCTGGTTTGACCAAGCAGTGATCAGACAATAAATTTAGTTGTTAATATAGTAAATTGGGAGAAGCTTCCTGCTTGATTGAGGCAGCACATGTAATTTACTGTATGAGGGAAATTGTCTTTTGTGATAACATTTTGAACATGCTTTTCTGTCGTCCTGTCAACTTAGTGGGTTAATAGCTGATATGCAAATTAGTTGATCGGTTTTAGATTAATGAAAGGTGACTGAATTCTAGCACGAGTGAATGGGATGTTTGTTGTGTGTTGAGTGGAGACTCTAAAACACTGAGTTTCCTGCTTTGATGTGCGAGTGAATCCTGTATTTAGATACACAACTCTGAATACGTCAGAACAAACTTCTTTTGTGAAGTGCATGACAGCATGTCACATGTTTTATGATGAAGGGAAAAAAGGAAAATTGAATAAAATAGATCTGTGGCCTAAATGAGTGAAGAGCACAGACCTGGTGATTAAACTCATAAGTTAAAGAAGACATTAGGGTTATGTTGTGTGTTGTGCAGCTGATGGTTGGTTTGGAGTGAATTTAGCTGATGATTCTTCTCCTGTTGTGAAGTTGATGAGGAGTTTGTGTCATGACTTAACAAGGCCTTTTTATTTTGATACTTTTACAGTGCACTGAAAGTTTGGTTTGATAATCTCTGTTATTTTTCGTTTTTATCTTTTGAACAGGCACTGATTTTGTTTGTCTATTTCTTTTCTTTAAGCAGATCTGCACGTTGGGAATTGAAAGTGCTATACGACCTGTTGGGAAAGCCGTTACAAGTGAGTTTTCTCCACATTAAAATGGGCTCTGGAGAAAGCTACTTATTTGGGACAATATTAAATGAAAGTCCCGGCCTAAAAGGGATTCAGCGATGTAATCCGATCTAAAGTTCTTTTTTTTTTTTTTGAAATGACGTCATTTTGCTGGAAGTGGAAACTAAATGCGACGACAGGTTCCACTATCAGCAAAGAAAGAATGAATGAATGAATGAATGAATGGAAATAAAAAACAAACTGACTGACTGGTAAAAGCTGACAGGACTTGACCACGACTCAAGGTTAACCTCCACCTAGACAGGACAAAAGGGTGGATGATTTTATCTGTTTTTGTTACAGGAGCAGAAAGATGACAGCAACATTCGAGGTTGCATGACGATTTAATCTTTTAAATGCCATTTTCTCTGTCTGTGAATTTACTATGTGTGTGTCATTCACTAACTTGTGTTGCTCACAGACATTACTGTGAGAAAGTGTATACGCCTGCGCAGCGCTAACATTTGCATTTCTTTTCTACAGCATTGCAGTTTTTCATGTGTTTGATCATGTGATTTATAAGAGGATTAGTTAATGTTTTCCTACTACAGGATTTCTGGGTTTATATGTGAATGACATTCTTTCCACAGCTAGGGTTGGCTAACTTTATGGTGTTTTTATGGCACCTCTGGAATGTGGATGGCCGACGCCTGCCCACCAGGATAATCAATGTGTGTTGCTAATGTTTGTTTTTTGAGACTGCATGTACAAGATTCAGCAGAAGCGGACAAGTGACATGAGACAAACAAATAAGAGATGCGGTGTTATGGAATAGTTAATATGGGCTCATTTGCTGGCCACTCTTGAGCCCATAAATAATATATGAGTGGAGTGACTTTGCTTACGAGAAGTCACTGATTACATTACTGTTGACTGAGTACATGGGATGATCCATGTCTGAGGCAAATTATGGTATTAATTGTAGTTTACTGATTTGAGAAAACCTGCACATGACACTTGTCTTGCTGGTGCTGAATGCTTATTACTTTTATGATATAATTGTTTATAGGTGTGAAGTTTGATTTCACTTCCAGATTTTGTTTTCCAGGCCATGATGGTGTGTATGCAGGCTCCTGGCAGAGCCAGTTGTTATGCAAAACACACTAACATTCTTATTGCAGGATTATAGGTCCAGGGTGGTGCTGCTCCAGGGGAGGAGATGCCCTGATGTTGCCTGGGATATGATCTAGCTAATCTTTTTCTTTAAGACAGGAATCTGATTTTGATGAGTTGACTCATGGGAGTGTCCATGTGTCAAGATGGGGGATCCAGGATTAATATGAAACAATGAATTAACATTAAATTTTAGAATTAACATTAAATTTTTTTTTATATAATTTTTGCAGCGATTTGTGTGATTAACAGTTTATTTACAGGTATTAAACCTATGCAAGTGATGCATCCATGTTCAGATGAGGCTTTGATGGCCTATAAGTGAAGTTCACTGAACTAAAGAATGTGGTTTGATGATTGTTGACATGCTCTCCAAATAGAAGTTTTTCCTCTTAGCAAGGAAATACAGGTGCAGCAGTAATCTCCTGAGAAATCTTCAGAGGCCCAGTGAGAAGCGAGAACCATTCCAGGCATAACTGACAGCCCAGGCAGTGGTTGAGGTCAAAGGTCGAGCTGGTTGGGGCCCATCATGAGATCAGATTTTGGAGCCACAGCAAGGACCATGAAACTGCGTTGGAATGAGAGCTGTGCCAAAAGGGCTTTCCAGAGGCCAACAGAGGAGATTGTGGACAGCAGATGGGCACCTGAAGGATGAGGGGAGCGTGCCAAGCTCCATCGACAACGCAGAAGGAATCTAAGGATGATATCATGATTCTGTGAAAGCACAGGAACCAGAAGCCATGGTGGTGATGACAGCAGTTTCCTATGAACATCACCTAATGCTGTGTCACTATACTGTGCATACGCTGGCACATTGAAGACTGCTGGGATCATAACGCCAGTAAGATAACTGGACCCAGCACCCTTTCTACAAAGAGGTTTTTCTGCAGAGGATGGACAGTAGAAGAGTCATAAGTATTCCTACCGCAGGATGAAGGCCTGAAGTGAGGTGATGGGGGTTGATAGAGGCCAATTCAAGTGTTTCTGACCATTTCAACTGCCTGCAAAATAGCGGAGAGACCCTCCTGGATTTATCAGAGCCACTGCAAAGAGGTCGAGGTCCCAGGAAACCCCGGCACCCTCAAGACAGCACAATAGAGAAATCTCACACTTGGTTGTTTCAGTGGTGAGGGGGGAGTGCTGATTGAGCCCCCGTAGGGTAAGCTCGCACTTCAACCTCCAGCCTCTGATCAACTCTAGGGCAACCAAGTGCGAGGCGTGACGGACCTGTGTGCAACCATGGGAAGGTGGACCCTCTTGGTTACCTTGACTACGACGCTCACTTTTACAGGACCCCAGCTGGTGCCGGAAACAGCTGAACCAGGAGGAAGGCAGAGAAGATGGACACACGACAACTCTCACCTAAGGGATATGACGCAAGACCACATCCCTCCGTGGATGAATAATGCCTGGTACCGTTATATCCACGACAGAACAAAAGCAGAATCGGCAAATACAGACTATTATGTCTGTTCCCATCTACCCAGCACGGCAACATACCCCACACTATATGTGTTCCTGGACCAACTCCCAGGGAAGAACTACTCTATGATACTAGCAGAGAAAGGGGACTTTGTGTCCTCTTCAACAACACATTCTGCATTTACATAAAGAAGACGCACATTCATCAAATATGACTGACGCCCTGAATGTTTGGAGACAGATCCAGCAGGCCCAAAATCAGGACTATGTAAGTGATACAAGTGACTGGTTTTCTTGGCTATACACTGGCTCCTGGTTACAGGTGCTAAAAAGACTACTCATCGGAGTTAGGATATTTTTACTTTTATTTTGTGTCTTTGTAACGTGTATATTGCCATGTATAAAACTCATGATTAACCGCGTAATATTTTCTACTGTTGCTGCATAAATAGCCATGACAAGTGATGATGATGATGATAATGACCCCGACCTGTTGGAACATGAAGACTTTGTGTGATTAATGACAAACTGGTATCTCACTTAAAGTTTTTCTGACAACAGGAGGGAATGTCAATGGAAAATTGTATTTAGTAGTCAGTATAATCTTTTAGTGATATAAGTTTGCATATGGTAGAATACTGCATGTAGTTATTTGTATTAGGAAATATTCAACCATGTATACTTAGAGGCATATAATTAATTGTGTGTGATCTCTAACAGGCTGCAGGCTTGGGGTGCATCCCAGGAATGCACCCCCACGTCTGGGAGCATGAGAGCTCATACCTTGTTTTATTGTTTTACGGCAGGATTAACGTTAACGTTTAAGTGCTTCTTTACATATAGATGAACTGCTGGACTTCCTCACCATGTTATCTAGGGTGGGGGAGACTACCCCCTTTCCTGACCAAGGATGTACCTTTTGTGCTCTCATGACCCTTTGATCAGCAGGACACACACACACACACACACACACACACACACACACACACACACACACACACACACACACACACCTACTGAAGTATAAATAAAGATTGGGGCAGTTTCTTAGTGCGAGTCTCAGTCTGGAGGCTGCCCTTGCTAGCAAGAAGTTCTGTGTGTTTCTCTTCTCTGAGTCTTTACTGAAGAAGTGTTTTAGAATATTTTCCCTAACACTTATTTTCCACCCTGATTTATGAATAAATTCTTTACAAATCCTACCATGTGGATTCATGGATTTTTTTTTCACATTCTGTCTCTCACAGTTGAAGTGTACCTCTGGTGCAAATTACTGACCTCTGTCATCATTTTAGGTGGGGGAACTTGCACAATCGGTGGCTGACTAAATACTTTTTTGCCCCACTGTGTGTATATATATATATATATATATATATATATATATATATATATATATATATATATATATATATATATATTCAATTCAATTCAATTTTATTTATATAGCGCCAAATCACAACATAAGTCGCCTTAAGGCGCTTTATATTGTACAGTATATCCTATAATAATAGATACAGGGAAAAACCCAAATATCATATGACCCTCTATGAGCAAGCACTTTGGCAACAGTGGGAAGGAAAAACTCCCTTTTAACAGGAAGAAACCTCCGGCAGAACCAGGCTCAGGTACTTCAAAAGTGTAGAAACCTGAAAACTAGCAAAAGATGCTTTGATTGCAGAGGGGGGAAAGAAGGAGGAGTTTTTGAGGAGAACTATATTAGATACCTCAGAGCCAGCACAAGGGACATCATGTTCAGTAGTCTTGGAGCCAGCAAAGAAGACTCCACAGGTGGAATCTTCCAGGCATAGCAGACTTGAAAGTGTTTTTGATGAAATCCTGAAGGAAAACACTCTAGATCCTGTTCCTCAGTTAGCCACGACAAGTGCACGCATTGAAGTGCAAACTTGCCATTCAACGCTCAGACAATCCACTGCTGTACTGGCAAGTCAACAAACTTAGCTTTCCCACTCTGCAGCTAAATTTCTCTGTGCACCTACAACAATTGTGGAGCGCGAGAGACTCTTTGATACAGCCTCCATTATTATTAATGAAAGGAGAAGCAGGCTGACAGCTGAGAAGGTTGAAATGTTGATATTTCTGAAGAACCCACCTCTAATGTTAACGTGAAAAAAATGTTACAAATGTGTTATTACAAGGATGTCGTGTGTTTAAAAATGAACTTATACAAAAACAGTTAAAAAAATAGACTATACCGGATTCATATTGGTATCGGCAGATATCCCAATGTATGATCTTGATATCGGACATAAAAAAGTGGTATTGTGCCATTTCTAATTCTAGCCATCAGAAACCTTGAAGCACAGGCCGAGGAGGTGGTGTGGCAGTGATTTTTCACATCAGCCTATCAATCAACCAAAGACTAAGACAGACCCACCCACCACTTTAATCACACTCTAGATCTTGTTTTAACATATGGCATAGAAACTGAACATTTAACAGTGTTTCCTGAAAACCCTCTCCTGTCTGATCTGACTATAAACGACCAGCTTCTTCAATGATGAATGCAGATGCTTCACTGGCTGATGAGCTGAACACGTTTTATGCTCGCTTCGACGCCGCAGCAATTAAAACAACAAACGGCTGCGCGTGCTCAGAGTGCACCAGTGAAGAAAATGCATTCGTCATCACAGAGCATGCCGTGAGGAACACCTTCAGGAGGGTGAACACCAGGAAGGCAGCAGGACCAGATGCAATCCCTGGCCGGGTCCTTAGAGCCTGCGCTGATCAACTAGCACCAGTGTTCACGGAGATCTTCAACCTCTCCCTGGCCCAAGCTGTGGTTCCCACGTGCTTCAAACGGTCCATTATTGTCCCTGTTCCAAAGAAACAACAGCCCGCTTGCCACAATGACTACCGTCCAGTAGCACTGACTTCAATTGTGATGAAGTGTTTTGAAAGACTGATGAGAGATCACATCACTTCTTCACTTCCTCCCACCATCGACTCACTTCAGTTTGCTTACCGGACTAATCGTTCCACAGACGATGCCATATCTCACCTGCTCCACACATCCCTGAGTCACCTGGACACTGGCAGAGGGAATTATGTTAGGATGCTGTTCGTGGACTACAGTTCAGCATTCAACACAATAATTCCCTCTAAGCTTTTCACCAAGTTGACGGATCTAGGACTCAGCTCATCACTGTGTCAGTGGATCCTCAACTTCCTCACAGACAGACCCCAATCAGTGAGGGTAGGAAAACAAGTCTCCCCCTCCATCTCACTCAGCACTGGAGTGCCTCAGGGCTGTGTTTTAAGCCCCCTGCTGTACTCACTGTACACTTATGACTGTGTAGCCACATCCGACACCACCTCCATTGTCAAGTTTGCTGACGACACTGCTGTTGTGGGCCTGATCTCCGACAACATCGAGACGGCCTACCTGGAGGAGATTAGGAACCTGGAGACCTGGTGCCAGGAGAATAACCTCCTCCTAAACATCAGCAAGACTAAGGAGCTGATCGTGGACTTCACTACAAAGCAGGCGAGGAATTATGAGCCCCTGGTCATCAGTAACACACCAGTGGAGAGAGTGGACAGTTTCCAATACCTGGGTGTCCACATCACTCAGGACCTGTCATGGTCCTGTCACATCAACACCCTGGTTAAGAAAGCCCGTCAGCATATCTTCTTCCTCAGAAGACTTAGAGACTTCCATCTGCCACTGAAGGTGCTCAAGAACTTCTACTCCTGCACCATCGAGAGCGTCCTGATGGCAAACATCTGCACCTGGTTTGGGAACAGCACCAAGCAGGACAGACGAGATCTGCAAAGGGTGGTGCGCTCGGCAGAACGCATCATTCAATCAGAGCTCCCTGACCTGCTGTCCATCTACACCAAGCGGTGCAAGTCCAAAGCTAGGAAGATTATGATGGACCTCTCCCATCCCAACAATGGACTCTTCTCACTGTTGAGGTCTGGGAAGCGCTTCCGCTCCCTTAAGGCCAAAACAGAGAGAATGAAGAGGAGCTTCTTCCCCCAGGCTATTCGGGGCCTGAACCAGGTGTAGGACTGGACTCTCCCAAACACGTCACTATAAGACTGGACTCTCACACACGTCACCACACGCACCACCACACATTTCCTATAATCCTATAATTCCTATAATTTATAATCCTTATCTTTATAATCTCTTCTGCTATTTGCACATTCTTTACTGTAATTTCCTAAGTTAATTTGTAAATTTTTGTAGTAAATTGTAAATATTGTAAAACTTTTCTTCTGTCATTTAATGGTCGGGCATTGTACAGCTACAAGCATTTCACCCCCATGTCATACTGTGTATGGTTGTGTGTGTGTGTGACAAATAAAATTTGAATTTGAATTTGAAATCATTTCCTGATAACATTTACATTTACAATAATTGATTACACTGCAGTGGGGAGTAGACTTCATCACAGTAGATGTCTTTCTGAAAGCGCTAAGAATATAATCCACCCACTGTTATCATCTTCAATGCCCTGTACCAACATAGAGCAGAGCAGCTATCTGAACAATATTGGATTGCATTTATATAGCACTTTTGAAGACCCTCAAAGCGCTTTACAATTCCTCTATTTATTCACTCTCACATTCACACACTGGTGGAGGCAGCTACAGTTGTAGCCACAGCTGCCCAGGGGCAGACTGACAGAAGCGAGGCTGCCATATCACGCCATCAGCCCCTCTGGCCATTACCAGCAGGCGGTAGGTGAAGTGTCTTGCCCAAGGACACAACGACCAAGACTGTCCAAGCCGGGGCTCGAACCAGCAACCTTCAGATTGCAAGACGAACTGCCAACTCTTGAGCCACGATCGCCCTCCAACAGAGGTCGATCATCTTGTTAATAATTTTACCTCCTCACTACGTACGACTCTGGATACTGTAGCTCCGGTGAAAACTAAGTCCTCAAATCAGAAGTACCTGACTCCGTGGTATAATTCTCCATCACGTAGCCTAAAGCAGATGACTCGTACGCTGGAGAGGAAATGGCATGTTACAAATTTAGAAGATGATCAGTTAGGCTGGAGAAATAGTTTGTTGCTTTATAGGAAAGCCCTCCAGAACATCTTACTATTCATCACTGATTGAAGAAAATAAGAACAACCCCAGGTTTCTCTTCAGCTCTGTAGCCAGGCTGACAAACAGTCAGAGCTCTGTTGAGCCAACCATCCCTTTAACATTAACTAGTAATGACTTCATGAACTTCTTCACAAATAACATTTTTATCATTAGAGAAAAAATTACCAATAATCATCCCACAGATGTAATATTATCTACAGTTACTCTTAGTACCATTGATGTTAAGTTAGACTCTTTTTCTCTAATTGATCTTTCTGAGTTAACTTCAATAATTACTTCCTCCAAACCATCAACGTGTCTTTTAGACCCCGTTCCTACAAAACTGCTCAAAGAAGTCCTGCCATTAATTAATTCTTCGATCTTAAATATGATCAACCTATCTCTAATAATCAGCTATGTACCACAGGCCTTCAAGCTGGCTGTAGTTAAACCTTTACTCAAAAAGCATCTCTAGACCCAGCAGTCTTAGCTAATTATAGGCCAATCTCCAACCTTCCTTTCATATCGAACATCCTTGAAAGAGTAGTTGTCAAACAGCTAACAGATCATCTGCAGAGGAATGGTTTATTTGAAGAGTTTCAGTCAAATTAACTGAATTTATAGAGAAAACATGTTTAGTTTTTGTTGATGTGTGTGTGCCATACGTTAGTCTAGGCTGAGAATGAAGTGTAGTTTCCAGGTTACGTTCTTGCTGTGCCTCATTATGCCAGCAGGTGGCAAGTACCTCAGTCGAGTCATCTGTGTTGCCGCTCCGTCCACGCGTAGCTTCATGTCAGCAAAAGTCGGGAGAAAGCGCCAGAGTCCAATTTGGGATTACTTCGAATATGACTGTGTTTTAGATAAAAGCAAGTGTCTTGTAGTGGAAAGAGATAAAATATGTGGGACATTTTTAAAGGGGAAAAATCCCACAAACCTTAAAGTGCACTTGAAAAGTTCGCACAAGAAGGCTAACCTAGCTTACCTTGAGAAGGTAAGGGAGCACGCCCAAGCCTCATCCCCAGAAACAGAAGCTAACCCCAGGCAAGGCAGCGTGATGCACGCTGAGAAAACCCCACAAAAAACATTAATGCAGTACTTCCAACGGCGACCGGATGGCTGCTGGTTGGTCAATTCGCAGGAACATCACAAGCGAGAGGAAGCGTTGGTGAATATGTTTATTGAGACTGGGATATCTACACAACTGTGTGAGTCAATTGCCTTCAAAAAGTTTAGCAATTCACTTGAACCAAAATTCCGAACATCAGGCGCTGCAAGAGTTAATTGTCTCATTGGGGCCAAGATGGATATAGCAAAGCAGAAACTGAAAGAACTAAAAAAAGAAGCGAGGAAGCTAACACTGTGTGTAGATGGCTGGAGCAAAAGGGGATTAACAGCATCTTTCATGGGTGTGTCAGCTTGTTTTTACCACCCACCTGGAGGCCAGGTCCACCATGCTTTGCTTAACCTGCACCGACTGGAGCACCCACATACCGGGGAGGCCATCGCCCGCTGCATTGATCATACATTAGAAGAGTGGGCTGTAGGGAACGAGAAGGTGCTGCTCGTTGTAACCGATAACGGGGTCAACATCGTCAAGGCCGTACGGCTTCTTCAGAATCGCAGGCGAACTGATGATACCAATGGTTCTCAGGATGAGCAAAGAGCTGCTGGAGAGGGCCAAGATGAAATGTGGATGGAGTCTGAGTCGGAGGAGTCAGACACAGAGTGTGAGGAACGTGGAGATTTTGGTGAGTGTTTTTATAGGAGCAAACACATTGTCAATTTTTTTTCCTTTTTACTCATGTAAACCGTTGCATTAACTAGCATCCCCAGGCTTCTACCTTTCTACCTATAAAACCCGAGAGCAGCCAAATGGCTGGTAGGCTTTTAGCTAAGCTTTAGCTTCAGCCAAGTGGAAGCTAAATTGGCTAGTCATTCATATGTATATTAGGTCGTTATCTGGGAATTCTGGAGGGAGGGGAGTGGGGGTGTGTGATTGAGGGCGTGGGGGAGCTGCTAAAAGCTGTGCACTTCCTTTTGTGTTTCATCTTGATGCATTCTCAATCATCCAGGGAAATAAATCTCCAAAAGTCACCAACTTGGAGTGTTTCAGTTTGCCATCTTAGGGAGAAATCAACACACATGGGTGTATGTCCTTTGTTGCTGAGATTTATTGATAAAAACAGTACAAAAAACCAACCATTTGTACAAATATTTACAAATAATAATAAAAAGTGAGTGAGTACAATTCAACATTTTCAGCAATCACTCACAATCCTGGCACTGCCATGGTTTCTGTAGTCTGCATTTACCACATGTGTATCTTTTGCAGTGAACACATCGCACAGTGGCATGATTGTTCTTGCAGTTGTGTTTGACCTGACACGTGGCTCTTTTTCCAGGGCTATGTGTGGAGGGTTGTGTCCGAAGCAACTGTTCTCTTCTTGCCTTCTTCGCAGCTACATGAGAGTGAGCCAACTCTGTTGCAAGCGCCACCAGGAAGTCCACCCGTCTTTCCTTCGTCCCGGTGCATGCTTGATACAGCACATGTGCATTCAGTGCTGCCATGTCAATCATGTTATAAAACACGGCGACTGGCCAGCGCCGTGTTCCTTTGCGGACAGTGTACTCCCGAACCATCCAACCATCCAACTTGATCCCAAACTTGTCAGGTTTACTTGCAATATTCTGCAGGAAACAACACCGAGTCTTTGATGGGAAAAGCTGTTCATCAACGGTGATATGTAGACCAGGGTTGTAGCACGTGATGCAGTTGGTGACAAATGATCCCCACACACTGGAAATTGCAGCGAACTTATCAGTCTTTGCTCGATTTGCTCCATTGTGGCATCAATCAGACCACTGGTATAATGTTGAAATGTACTCACTCACTTTTTATTATTATTTGTAAATATGTGTACAAATGGTTGGTTTTTTGTACTGTTTTTATCAATAAATCTCAGCAACAAAGGAAATACACCCATGTGTGTTGATTTCTCCCTAAGATGGCAAACTGAAACACTCCAAGTTGGTGACTTTTGGAGATTTATTTCCCTGGATGATTGAGAATGCATCAAGATGAAACACAAAAGGAAGTTCACAGCTTTTAGCAGCTCCCCCACGCCCTCAATCACACACCCCCACTCCCCTCCCTCCAGAATTCCCAGGTAACAACCCAATTTACATATGAATGACTAGCCAATTTAGCTTCCACTTGGCTGAAGCTAAAGCCTAGCTAAAAGCCATTTGGCAACTCTCCGGGTTTTAAAGGTAGAAAAGCCAAATGGCTGCTCTCCGGGGTTACAGCATTTGCAGCTATAATGTTAGTTTCCTAGTAAATTTTCTGATGCATGTGAATACTTCCTCTCTTTTACTGTAGCTATATTGCAGACAGCATATATGTTGCAGAAAGGCTGGAAATGGAAACTAGCTGTAGCTGGTAAAGGTTCACTTGTCATGATTCGGCTGTGTGGCAGGCAGGAGAGGACCCAAACGCAAACTCACAGAGACAAAAGGTAAACTCAAAAAACACAGCTTTATTGCTGGCGTGGAGTGGGACACGAAAAACAATACAAAATAAACTAAACTGGGAAAACTAAAGCACAAGGAGCCACAGGGAAAAATCACACAGCTATGATGGAGACTACGACACTGACAAAGAGAAACACAGGGCTTAAATACACAGAGGGATAACGAGGGAATGAGACACAGAAGGAGGGCACAGCTGGGAGAAATCAGGACTGGACGAGACAGAGACGCAAAACTAGAAACACTCACATGAGGCATGGACCTTCAAAGTAAAACAGGAAGTATCACACAGAGACGCGAACTAGACACAGTGGAGACAGCAACTAAGAAACAGAGACAAACCATAAGGCAGAGGTCTAAGAACCAAAATACACAGAGGGAAATACTCAGCTTTGAACACAAGAGACTAGACTAGAGGGAGTAACAAAAGACCAACCATGAGAACATAATGCACAATGCAGGGTGACAGAAAACAAGAAACTCAAACATGCAAAGACACACAATAAACAGAACAGAGGGGGCACAGAGAGACATGAAGGGCAGGGGAGACTTAACATGGGTTGAAACACAAGGGGGAACTAATAAGCAAATGAACATAGGAGGCCCAATGAGCTAAACATACTATAAACATCAAAATGAACTAGAACTCAAAACACTGGGTCCTAAGACCCAGGATCGTGACATCACTGTTTTTGTAAACGAAAGTTCCCCAACTTTTTTTATTTAAACTAAATAATTGCAATGCTGTTTATGCTTTATTGACCCTGTGCACGAGAAAATGCTAACTTCCTGGTTTGAGACCGGATGTGGGGTTGTACATTTCCGGTAGCTTTACTTTGTGGTCAATCACTACTGTGAAGATATCCTCCACAATCATGTCCAAAACTCGAAAACGGAAAGATGGTGTTAAGTTACAAAGAGCAGAAGGTGGGAACACTCACCACTGTTGTGTCACAAAAAATCTAATGATCAATTTTGACGTTTAAAGAGTTTAGATCGATCAGTTGTTTACATCACTCAACACAAGCAGAACTGCATCACTGCAGCAGAAGACACATCGTCCACATTCAGAAGCACATCTCTGTATAGTGACTGGTCTCATGATTTAAACAGGCAAATGTTCAGCATTCAAACTACAGGTGAAGAATAGTCAAACCAGATGTTTCCCCGTTATGTCGAGATCAGCTAGTCAAGTACACACCTACACAGCATGTTAACAAACTGTGAAAAAAGCCACACAAAAATGAATGATTGCTGGTAACGGTTTCTATACATTAGTATTTACGAAGGGTATGTTGTAACTTACCTTCAAAATTACAGCGGTCCCTCGCTATAACGCGGTTCACCTTTCACCTCGCTGTTTCACAGATTTTTTAGTGCAAGTTTGCATGCTTATTTTTTACATCACATTGTGTCCTGCGTCCTGATCGCTGCAGACGATCTCCTCCGTGACGTCTCTCCTGTACAGTACAGAATTGCTGCATCGATGCTAGCAGTGTGACTCTGAAGTGCAGTGCTGTATGTCCACGATGTCCACGAAACGTGTTGTACCGTCAAAAAATAACATTGGCTACTTGATTTCACCTATCGCTGGTTATTTTTAGAACATAACACCCGCGATAAACGAGGGACCGCTGTATACAGATACTGAGAAATATAACATTTGAATATTTTCTCTTTTGCTCTGAGGCGCAGGGGAAAAATATCGATGAAAAGTCGATGAACATCATTTACAGATATATTGGGTAAATGCCCAAGACATCTATAGAAATGTAAATCGCGGCTTGATTCATTCATTTGCTTAACTTGTTTTGGACCGTAAACCAGGCGCGAATAGGACACCGGAAACAAAGCTCCCCACAGGAGTTTCCGCACCGGAAGTAGCATATGCTAACGTGCACATAGTCAATTCACATAAAAGGCTGCCCACAATCCCCAGTAAAAGCTTTAATCGGTGCATCTGCTGTGATCCTACTCATGGCTATGGGGATAACACTATTAAGAAGTAAAACGTATTGAAACAGGTCTGCTTACCTAAGAGACCTGCAGCACAGAGCTAATGTCCATAGTTTACGAAATAGTTTTTATTAAATCAAATACATACCTCAAGTGGAAATATAACAACATTTTTAGACTATTGCTTCTATGTTTATAATGTTTACATGTTTTATAATTGTCTGTTTTGTTTTTTTAAGACCTTGAGCTGCAAGAATATGGGGAGAGCAGCAAGTTCCACAGAATGCCGTGCCTAGCACACACTCTCCAGCTCACAATCAAAGATGCCATGAAACACCCGACTGCTGATTCAGTCATAACTAAAGCAAGAAAACTGGTACATGCTGTAAGAAAATCATCAGTGGCAAATGAAGAAATGATCAAAAGGTGTGGCAAAACTCTGATCCGGGATTGTACCACTCGTTGGAACAGTACTTTTGACATGTTGAGACAACTGCTAGAAACCAGAGCTGAACTAAACCAACTGCTTGAGCAGCTGGAGATGGATACTTCTCACAAGTGATTGGGCCAAGCTGGAGAACCTTGTCAAGCTGTTTGAACCCTTTGCCATTCATACAGACCAGCTTCAGAGTGACAGCCAGTCACTCTCACAAGTAGTGCCATGTCTGCTCAACCTTGAGGCACATCTGCTGACGAGTCCTTTTAGGAATCCTTTAGCTCAAGTGCTTCTGAAGTCTTTAATTAAGGGAACGGTTTGCTGGTATTCTTAATCCTGATTCCACACAGTTTGATGCTACACCAGCAGGAGCCTGCCTGCTGGATCCAAATGTTTCACTGATTCTTCAGTCACCAGATACAGCATCGCTGCATTTCTGGAAAGCAAGACAGGATGTCTATCCAAAACTTGCCCCAGTAGCTTTAGATCTTGTTAGTGCCCCTGCTTCACAAGCATTTGTGGAACGCATCTTTTCTGTGTGGACTCCTGTCATTTGGGCTGAGAAACTGAACAACCACATCTCTGGAGCAGCGAGTTTTCCTTTAGATCAACACTTGCAGTTCAGTTCAGTGCTTTTTTTTTTTTGTTGCTTTTTTTATGTTTTACTAATGTATAACTAAACACTTAAAATTTACTCATGATGGCTTGGCTTTTGTGTTGTGTTATTGTATTGCTAGTCAGTTGCAGTGTTTTATCACAGCTGTAATGCCAGCATTGAATGTTGGGCTTCCTAATGTTTAAATTAAATTTCATCCAAGTTACTTTAGAGTTGGCTAAGCTCTGTTTATCTACACTACCTGCTTTTCAGATGCTGTTGTAAATGTGTCTACTAAATATTAAAGCCATATATCATTTATAGTTGCCTGGTGGGAATGTGGGTTGTCTGTCTCTATGTGTTAGCCCTGCGACAGACTGGTGACCTGTCCAGGGTGCACCAGGGTATGGTAGCTGGAATAGCAACCTATCCAAGGATAAGTGGAAGAAGATGGATGGATATGATGAAACTGGGATTTTGTTACACTTAATTATTTCCATTTTTTTTAACAGTCTTTTTTTAACAAAAAAAAAAAAAAAAAAAAAAAAAAGAGCCAATATGCAAGGACTAATCAATTAACCAGTATTAAACAACAGCTATTATAGCTAAGTTATCTAGAAAGTTAATTAATCTTTTATTCACAAGGACGACTAGGGGCGCTCAGAGGGGAATTTATTTTAGGCAAAGTGTTTTATTTCCTGTCTCCCTTCCCTCACCCCCAACCACTTGCAGCAGATGACTGCGCCTCCCCTGAGCCTGGCTTTGCCGTAGGTTTCTTCCTGTTAAAATGGAGTTTTTTATCCTGCTGTTGCCAAGTATTTGCTCATAGCTTTTCGTCCGATTGTTGGGTTTTTTTCTGTATTATTGTAGGGTCTTTAAGTGACAATATAAAGTGCCTGTGAAATAATTAAGTAACTTGTGAAATAAGTAAATACAGACGTGCTGCTAAAGTATGCCTGGACTGTACCTGGTGTAGCACATAATCTGGTTGCGATGTGTGGAGTCTCTCTCCACATCACAGGGGACTGACAGGGTGTTTGACACCAGGGTCACACGGTTTCCAAACATGTCGTCTACTGGATTCAGCTGGAACTGCCGCTCCTGTGCAAAACCTGGAAGGGAAAAAAGGGGGCAACAAAATCTCAGAAGGTAATTGTTTTTGAGGCTTAGAGTCACATCTTTCAGCATCATCCCACCAGGCCAGCAGGCACAAGGACTCTCAGGACAGTTACAACTGCATTAACAAATCTTCTTCAGCTGCATCTTTTAGCTACAGAATAGCTTAAAATTGACTTATATCTAAGAATCCATCATAACTTGTTTTACAAAGTAAAATAATGCCCACACTACTTTTTAAATTTACTTCTAAACCTCATTACGGATCTCCTACCATCTCCTTGAATGGTGAGTCGTGTGGCTCCATTGACGCTTCCTATGCGTGGGGACACGGAGGTTATGCGCTGAGCATCTGCAAAATTGAATTAAAACCGCATGAGAAATCTTTTTTCCTCGAGTGTGAACAGCGAGCTAAAACAACTGAGTTTAGAATAGAAGTTGACTTAACTTACCGCAGCAACACCAAAGAGCGAAGAGGAGAGCTGCGGCCTTCCACTTGACCTCCATCCTGAAGAGCTCCCAGGTTACTTTGCTGCCTCACCTGCGCCCCTCTCTCGACCGATTGTGAATCACGTGACACAAAAGTACTATTTATAACAAAAATATAATTGAAATTTATTGACAGCCATAGAATAAATATATGTGGTAAAATGTACAATTATTAAAACAAATATTATTTTAAAAAATTGTATTTTCCATTTTCCAGTGTGACATTTAAGTGAACAAAACTCACCTGCTGTGAGAAAATTTTGTTTACCTGTTGATTGGGAAACTGTCAGTTCAGGGACGCGCACTACCTTTTTATAACGTGCTCAGGGTCCCGCCCCTCACCTGAAACTGGGAGGAGACTGGAAGAAGTTTTTGCTGCATTTATCAGATTTTCAAGATGTCTGCATTTAAAAACAAAAGCGAAAGTGAGTCAAAAACCGTGATAAATAATGGCTCCATGAACACGGGACGTAATTAGCGATGAACATGTGGAGGAAGAAGTGGAGCTATAAAAAGCTAAAGTATGCAAAGTTATACACGTTTTGCATTTGTTCAGTCCTTCAGTAAATATGGTCTTTGTGTAGCCTTTGACTTTTTCACACCGTTTCATGACCGTTGGATTAAATTTGCATTAAAGTGCAATCATTCTCCACTTGCACAATGTGCTCTTGAAGTGGTCTTCATGTTATTCTGTTATTGTCATGTTATTCCACGTTTCATTTATAAAACATATCGTACAGTAGTGCTTCGCATTTCAGTCTTTGAGTGTTTGCAAAACTGTCTGTGATCATAACAATGATAAATAAAACTCCTTATGATGCTTGCAACCTTATATTAATTGTAGATTTCCTATTCAACTAATTTGTGCCTTGAACCATAAAAAGAAAACAGCTCTAAAACTGGCAAACAGTAAATAATAATAATAATAATAATAATAATAATAATAATGAAGAAAGAAAAAAAAACCAGTCTTGCCCCTGGTATGTGGCTCATTTTGCAAACAAGACTAAAACTATAACTATAACTAATAAAAACTAAACTGAAACGAAGGATTTTCAAAAAATAAAAACTCAACTAAACTACCAAACAAATGGTAAAAACTAATTAAAACTGATATAGAATTGAAAATCTGAAGTCAAAACTAAATAAAAATAAAAACTAATGAAAATTGCAAAACTATTAAAACCTTGGTCCATAGTTCAGCGGAGACAGTGTCCTTTGCCCTACCAGGCTAAGTAAAGTCTACCAGCCAACAAGGTGGCCTTGCATGGAGTGGGAAGAAGAGTCTAAACACAGTCGTTATCAGGGTGTTTTTGTTCGGCTCCAGCCTTCAGCCCACAGCTGGCGCCGAAGGGATAGCCGCATTATGATGTTGATTTTTCTTTTATGCGAACAACTCATGAGAATTTCAAAGCTGTTCTTTAACACTCCGACAATAATTCAGAAATGTGTCATGATTTCACAAATATCTGTCCGTTATTTGAAAGATTGAACATTTAAATTCAAATGTTGTCACGATCTGGTTATAGGGACTCAAACGCAGAGCGGTTAGATGTCTCCAAAATGCAGTTATTTACAGTTCCAGTGCACAATATATACTGTATACAGTGAAGGGAATCCAAAACTCCAGGGAATCACAGGGTAGCTCTCTCACACTCGCTCACGTCCTCTTGCCCACACTCACACACGTTCACACGGCAGGGAGGTCGCAGGTCCGGGGGGGAAGGTCTGAAGCAGAAGAGAAGGGAAGTCACAAACTAATCACAAATCACGAAGCACAAATCCACAGGCGCTGTGAGAACACTAACGTCAGTAGTACAATCATCCAGCGACGAGAGGCTCTGTGTTCCAGCCTCAAATAGTGCTCTCGGTGATGACAGGTGATTGTTGTCAGGTGTGTGGGCCAAGGGCGGGAGCCCACAGTGAGCTCCGCCCAGGCAGAGAGGGAGAGAACCGAAACAGCAAATGTAGCCTTGTGGGGCCGTCCGGGCAGGCACGGACACCATGACAAATGTAATGCTATGGAAAAATATATAAAATGATTCGTATAAACTTTTTTAAAATCACATAATAATTACTATTATTGCTATTTAGGGCGATCGTGGCTCAAGAGTTGGCAGTTCGCCTTGTAATCAGAAGGTTGCCGGTTCGAGCCCCGGCTCGGACACTTTGGGTCGTTGTGTCCTTGGGCAAGACACTTCCCCTACTGGTGACGGCCAGAGGGGAATTATAAAGCGCTATATGAATGCAATCCATTATTAGTTAACTGTATGTTTCTGTACATTTAAGTATTATTATTCATATTGCTGCATTCAATGACCTTGATTATAGGTAATTTCATTGTTTAATCACGTTAAAATGTTCCTAATTTAATGTTTAAAAGCAATTGAAAAAGGCAAAAGCCCATGTAAAAGTAGGGCAACAAACTGTATTGTCATTACTGAAAATAACCGTATTTTCATGAGAACGTTATTTTCCGGTATTATTTTGGCGCCCCAGCTGCTGGAATATAACTGTTTTTTTAGGATTTTTTTTTACGGTGTAGTCTTTCAGCGGCCACGTGACTTTATGATTTACTTTGATGTGCAGGTGGGTAAAATAGTCAACGAACCCAAACGACAGACGGCAAACCAACTCAACGCTGGACAAGCCAGATGGTCTCCTTTTTTTCACACAATTTAACTTCACTATCGCTTCCAGACATGCGTCCTGTAACCCACAAAGAGAGATGCCGTAACCCCCAATCGCCAGTATGTTCCCTCTAGTGTCCCTTCACAAGGTATCTACTCTGCACACACCAGCCATCCTGGGAACAATCGCAACATACCCTCCTTCAGTTTGTTTTGGTGGTTCATTTTAGTTCAGGATGTTAAGGATTATGTGTATGTCTGTACCACATGTGCTCTCCTTCTGCTGACCTACTCTCCACATCGACGCACCACTTCAGCTCCTGCCTGACTCGTTACTGGTAGAAGCCCTCCGCCCCTGTTCACACAGAAACCACCACAACACAGGTCAGCTGACACAGAGCAAACATCTGCAGCCACAGCTGCTCGAAAAGCTGAATGTTTTCTTTCAGGATGCTTCATGATCATATGGGATAATCAGATGGTCACCATCTCATCATGAGAAAAAGAAAGACCTCCTCAGAGGTTCAAACGCAGTCCGGCAGCACCGATGATGACATACCTGTGATGACCTCGGGTACGCAGCAGAACCCAGTCCAGCCTCCATCACGCTGTCTCTGCGTCCTCCTGAGCAGCGTCCTGTTAGGCTGTGTGCCCCTCCCACCACCTTCGTGTAGTGTTGGCGGTCTTAATGTTGGCAGTCAAAGAAATCTAAATTTGGAAAAAATGATCAGGTAAAGACAGAGCTGCGGGTTTAAAAGCCGGCTGAGCGTTTCACCTGAATCTAGTCCCTCCACCGCAGCACCTGCTGCGCATGCTTAGTGGTGAGTGTCTTGGTGTCGAGCCACTTTTACACGGTGACAGTTTGAGGTTGCTCATGATATTGAAGACTTTGACCGGGCAGCAGTGCTGGTGCATCTTCACACAAAGGGGGGTTGTGCCAGGAGCGCCCCCTCACCGAGCTCCTGTCCCCAGCACCACGGCAAGCAGGACACCTTCTGCTCAAAAAACGGAATCGTTAAAATTGAAACAAGTTGAAAAAACATCACAGAGTAACTTTATTCTACTTTTTCCTGTAAGATTTAAACGGGAATCACGATTACATGTGACTTTAAAAAGCTTAGGACAACGATGCAGAATGCCACACAATCCTGCAGAAAACTGTTTGTGAATATTGATATGTCAAAGACACAAGAAAACTCGCACTAGCAACACCAACATCTGAATACAATGAGACTGTGTCTGTGGAACTGTGTGAACTTTAACCATGAGTGGTATCCCCACATTATTGACCAGTTTAGTGCAGGCAGAATCCTAAACTCACAGAAATGTTTTGAAATTGTCAAACACTTTGTTCATGACGCGATGCGTGCACGTGGCTCCTCTCAAACAACTTAGTGACAATGGGGGAGAGTTTAATGACAATGACGTGAGAGACATGGCAGAAAATTAGGTAAAGACAACAGCTGCATACGGCCCATGGAGTAATGGACTGCTTGAGGAACGCAATCAAGAACTCCCAGAAATAAAAATGTCAAGGCAAGTAACTGCTGCCAGTGGAACACTGCAATGGACTGGGCTCTTATGGCAAAGAACACATTTTTGGCTACAATACAACACTCCTTGCTGTGCCTTCTAGGCAGCAAGTGTCATGGTCTGGTTGGGCACCTGCAGGTCTCAGACAGCGGCTCCTCCTCCTTTAGGCGGAGTCCGGTTGCCCCTCCCTGGCTGACCACCTGTGAGCAATCGTGCCAGCGGTATATCAGACCTGCGCTCTCAACCACTCATCGCCTGAGTATCTGCTATTCCCATGTTAGTTCAGTGGAGCATCCTAAACCTTGTCTTAACGCCGTGTGATGACTGACCTGTCTTTTCTTGTCCTCAGCGATAGCACCCGGAGTGGAGATCTTGTTCCCCTCGCTCCCGTCCTCCTGGACCTGGGCCGCCAGCTGCTTACACAACGTGGCCTGCCGGCCCACCGCTCACCTGCCTGCCTCCCCACGCCTCGACCGCTTCCGGGTTTTCCGCTCCACCTGTCCCCTCTATCTGAAACCAAGTAAGGCAATTCAATTCAACTGCGGAGGATTATTGGTTGTCTGCTGGATCCCTCTGATCGTGATTTCCTCTTGTTCCAGTGCCCCCGGCCCCTACCTAGTCCTGTTTCTACCTCCCCGCTGTCCCCGCTGTTCAGCCGTCTCCTAGAGGTGTCTAGGTCGCCCTCATTATCACCGACGAATCCTACGCGCCACTAGTGTGGTGGCGTCGCTTTGTGTTTCACCTTTGTTTACCTGTGGGCGGAAATAAATCATTTGTTTTCTGTCACCTCGCTTCCGGGTTGGTTTCTGCGCCTGTGTCCATCCCTGTTCCCTCGTGCCGTTGAGCCGTGACAGCAAGTCACACTTGTGCTTTAGATGCATCAAGAAAGTTTTTACAGAAGCAAAAAGTTCGCAGAGAATATGGAGAGCACTGCGGACACAGACTCGTCACACAGATGTGAAGTATGCAGCTCAAGACGAGGTGTATTACAAGCAAGTGGCCTGCCCTGAGTAGAAGAGACCAGGAATTGTTATTGGTCAAAATGGACCAGTAATAACACGGCCTGCACCTGAAAGAACACCTCTGAAATTAATTAGAGCAGAGACTATAAGCCAGGGCTTCTCATCCAACACTGGTGTCTGACCTTACCAGCTCAAACCTGTAGCTGCACAGGGTAGGATGACATCATATTAGACCCTATGGATAAAGAAAGAAACCAATGAGCTAAAATTCAAACCTCAGTGTGAAACTAGATAAATTACGTTATTCAAAGGAAGTGAAATACAGATGCAAATTAAACAAACTATATCACAGATTTATGAATGAACTGTTCATCACTGCCTTTGTTACCAGTTCAGGCTCTGGTGCTGGGTTGGGGTGTATTCTAGAGATGGCACGATACCACTTTTTTATGTCCGATACCGATTCCGATATCATAAATTTGGATATCTGCCGATACCGATATGAATCCGATATAGTGTTTTTTAATCAACAAAACTGTTTTTTTTTTTTTAAATATCTTGCTGCATTTTGTATAAGTTCATACTCAAGTTTAAAACAACAACTACACTAAAGCTATTCTGTTATACCTGTATGCAAAAAAAAAAAAAAAAATTTCATAGTTCAGCAATACTGATCAATCTAATAAACTTAAACCTACACCATCCTCCCTATTCTGGTATTTTAAAGAGTACTTAGCGTAAATATTAAGCAACCTAACTAATAGGGTTCCAACTCCCAGGAACAACAAAAATAAATAAATAAAAAATAGGGAACCACCCCTCACGCTCCACCTCATGATGCTTAATCGACGTAATCAACCTTAATTTGATGCAGTGTGAAAAAAAAAAATGCACAGAAATCAATTATTTTTCAAGAAATATTAAATAGATTCAACATCTTTCTTCAACAAAATTGCAGACTGCACAGATGGTACCTTCCCAAAGGAAAAAGTACTATATTAGACTTAATAGTTACTATATACAGTAATTGACTTCTATTCATTTTACATCAAATTAAAACTTTGGGTGTCAGACAATTATTTATTAAAAGCTAGACATTTTAAATGAGAATAAGAAAGAAAAGTATGTCTTTGTGCCCTCTTTTCCCTGTTAATGCCCTATCGGCCCCCCTGGCTAAACTTTGCTAGATCCGCCCCTGCACAGTTACCAGCCGTCAGCTACAAAAGATCCTCGAGTAGAAAGTAATATTAAATAAATTCTAACAACAGCTTATCAAGCGCTGCTGTTGTTCAGCCGCTGGTTTCCTCTTTCTGGTGCAAAGTGGGCCAAAAACAAACCAGAGAGACGGAGTCGCGACAGAAAAGCCGATCAGCTGATCATTAAGCAGTTTCATGATTGAAGTAGCAGCAAGAAGAGGCAGTCGCTTGTTAAGCTTTACGCAGGAATGTTTTACAAACATTCAGAGATGGACTTACACACTTGCTTTACTTCTCTCGGGGATAACTTTGTCGGAGATGAAATGCCGGGTTGCTAGCGAAGCTCCACATGCTATCCAGACCACCGACAGGTCACAAATGCCACAGCCGCTCTATCACGTGATGCATACTGCTCCGACGTGCTAACGTTCTGAGGTGAGTTACGCGTGTTGCAAGTTTTATGAGGTGCTTTCGTGATATTTAATGGATCGGATTACATTTTTTATTTTTCTCCGATATCCGATCCAGTAATTTAGGTCAGTATCGGACCGATACCGATACGTAATATCGGATCGGTCCATCTCTAGTGTATTCACTCATCTTTAACATCACACTGAGTCAGCGTCATGGCCAGGCCTCAGGAGTCTGGTTCCACTCCTGCCCCTGTTCACAACGACAGCACCAAAACACATGTCAGCTGACACGGAGCAAAAGTCTGCAGCCACAGAGGCACAAGAACTGAGTGTTTTCTGCCAGGACTCTTTATGATCTTAATGGAGAATCAGATCCCCCAAATTTCATCATGAGAAAACAAAGACCTCCTCAGAGGCTCAAACAGAGCCTACCGACGCTAATGACAACATACCTGTGATAAACAACTGTCTGACGTTGAACAGCTGCAGGTTTTCTTTGGTTCCACAGCAGCACCAGCTCGACAAACCTAAGTCCAATAATCAATTTAGGATTATTGGGCGATATATTCACGCATGCTTTTTGGTGGGTGGAGCAATGTAATCATGTAATCACGGACTGATTTAAGAAGTCTAAACACGGACAAATTAATTGCCCCCAAAAAATATAAAGTCGACAATTTGGATTTTCTTTGGCTTTAAACCAGATGAAAGAAGTAAACCCAAGGACGTAACCAAAGCGGTGTGCCACTTGTGCAGACGTATAGTGCAAGCAAAGGATTCAAACTGTCAGGGTCCTGGGTGTGAGCGACCCAGGGTCTCTGGGCAGTTCTGGACATGTGTATTTTTGGTGCTGCTACCTGGTTTGTGGGTTTGTGTGTGTGTGTGTGTGTGTGTGTGTGGGTGTATGTGTGCTGAGCACTGGTCTACAGGAGTCTTCAGGCCTGCTGGGTGTGTCCTGCCAGGTGGCTGGCCACGCCTAAGGACCTCACAAACCTGCAGCTGATCTGGTTCATCCGGGGAGCTACATAGGAGTGTAGCTGAGAGCTCCTCAACGCGGGATCATTAAGTTACACTCCAAGTTAGTGTGTGTCTGCATATTGCCGGTCGTGTTTGCCCACGTGAGTTGGTGTTTGATGGCTGCCTTTGTTGTGTCCGTGAAGGAGGAGCGTGGAGCAGAAAAGGACACGCACGGGGTGTGCAGAAACACGGGAGTGGCGAGCACGAGCACGGACGTTGGAGTGAGACACGACACGGGAGTCTAGGGAGCTACGGGAATTTATTGTGTACTTGTTATTTACTTCACTGTAAATAAACGCACTGCCTTCATTAAAGAGTCCAGCATTTGGGTCCAATACCAATATCCCAGTCACAACACACAATGCTAAAAACCAAATAAATGCAGTGAACGAGGCAGGACTGGGCCCACAGATAGGGTGCTTTGCACATGCAGTTAATTTAGCATCCCAAAAGGGAATTAAAGTGAGTAAGATGGACCGCCTCCTTGGGAGGATAAGAAAGGTGGTTTCCTACTTCCGCCGAAGTTCAACAGCTGCTCATGTGCTTAAGACCAAGCGAGATATGCTACAGCTACCTACTCATAAGCTCATACATGATGTCCCAACAAGGTGGAACTCCACTTATGTTATGTTGGAGCGTTATCTTGAGCAGCAGACAGCTATATACTAGGGCTGCTCAATTAATCGAATTTTAATCACGATTACGATCTGGGCTTTCAACGATCATTAAAAATGACTGAGCCGATTATTAGCCCCTCCCTCATACTTTACTCTCGCGCTGCTCCGTGTGGTAAATCAAGCGCATCGCTCTCCATTTCGAACACGCATCACGACAATTAAGAGGACCCGAGGGAAGCTCGGAAAGCTAAGCAGAAGTTATTTGGAGAGGAGAGTGACTGCCGTTGGTTGAAAAGAGAGGTAAAAAAAAACTTCAGTTGTGTGGAAACATTATGGGTTGGCGGAGTTAGACGTGGATGAAGTAGACAATGTGTAAACTTTGCTACGATGTAGTAGCTGCACCACAGAGCAACACTGCAAAGTTCACTAAACATAGATGTTTACATTTTTCATTTATTTCTTATATTGCAAACATTTGCACTGTTATCAGTATTTGCACACTATTTTATATTATAGTGTGTCATTATTCGATACATTGTTATTGTTAACCCTTTAAAGCCGGTCAGAGCAGCACACTCCGTTTTGTGTAACTATTTTTAACCCTTGGATGCACAACCTACCAATACCTACACTCTTCCACGAGTGGGGTCAAAAATGACCCCAAATAGAAACAATGCATTTTGCTATAAACTCGGTTGTTATTCTTCAAAATCTTTAAAACAAAGAGTTGTTATATTTTCATATTTGAGATATTCCTCATAAAACATGTTTGTGACATGAGGCCCTTTGCATTTTTATTAGTTTTTTCATTAATTTTAAGAAATTGCAGTTTTTGTATCACTTGTATCACTTTTGTATGCTTGCTCTGCATATACTGCAGAAGCTGGGTCTTCCTTCTGAAAGGCACAAGTTGTTCATCCACTGTAACACAATCACTGAGGATGAATTTCTGCCTGCAGTTGACCAGGAACAGGCCCCATATGTAGCAGAAAGCTGCCATGTGGTTTGTTTTCAGTCGGTAGGCTCTGGTCCTCTTGTCATCAAAGTGCAAGAAACGGCAAATATCTTTAAATCTTTGAATTGACATAGTGGCCTTGTACAATGGGTTATGCAGAGGACTCCCAAAAAACACACTGACTGGTACATCCCAGTTCTTCTCACTTCCTGCGAGAATGGTCAATCAAATGAAGGCCAGGAGCTTATGTTTGATTATATTTTTCCACTCTTTTCCCCTGTCTGTGGCTACTCTTTGTGCCTCCATGTTTGTGCATGTCAGCACCTCTTCTATTAAATTATCAGACATGAACATCTTCCATGCATCTATTGGGGAGACAGTACTAAACCCAGGTGCAAGCCCTGGCCAACTAATTCAGAATATTGTGGCTAGAGCAGTAAGAGGGGCTCATTCTGTTAGACTCAATATTCATTTCCTCTTCAGAGGACTCATCAGAGGACTCCTCTGTATCTGACTGGCCTTGTCCAGCGGGGGTGGGGTGGGGTGGGGGGGACAGTAGTCTGGGTCCTCTATATCTGAGATGTCAGATTCTGAGTCAGTGCCTCCGATGGGCTCTTCATCCCATCCGTCCGGGATCATTTATAGGGCAAGGTCCACAGGGATCCTAGCTGTTCTCATAGCAGCCATGTTACTTTAAATATTTAAAAAAAAATCAGAAAGGACAATGTTTGAAATGCACAGGAAACTATAAATAGGGCTGTACAAAAATGGTCCTCAGGTGCGCATTTGCTGTCAAAATAAAAGACGTGCACCAGATAAGAAGTTGGAACGCTCGTTTGCGTACATTAGACGTTCTGGAGGAGGACAGACATTTGTTCAGAACTCTAAAGATGTCGAAGAAGCAAGCTCCGTAAGCAATTACTTTGGCGTTCCTCCACCGCTAAAGAAGCGCGTATTCTATTAATTTCCGGGAATACTTTTATTTTGACAGCGAACCACTTATGTGCAGCCCTGACTATAAATCATGTATGTTACTGTGTAAAAATTAATTCTTGATCCATAAGATGTGTAAGTGGGACAGTCAGAGTTGCTAAGAATGAAAGTTTCATAGAAGATTCCATAGGAACTGCTTGGGGTCATTTTTGACCCCACTTGTGGAAGAGTGGAGTAGTGATACAATAACGGCATTTTTTTTAATTAATGAAAAAAATTAATAAAAATGCAAATGGCCTCATGTTACAAACATATTTTATGAGGAATACCTGGAATATGAATATATTACAACTTTTTATTTTAAAGATTTTGAAGAAAAACAACCCATGGGGTCATTTTTGACCCCACGTGTGCATCTAAGGGTTAAATCCCTGTAGAACCTGAACCGCGTAAGCTAGCGCAATAATGTTTTGCATATGAAACCGGAGGAGTTGTACGTACATCTTATGCCATCAGCTTGTCCTCGGTCACGGTTTCCTTCCACATAAAGCTTTGCAAAAATTGCATAAAAAGCGCTTGCAGGAACAAAAACATAATATTCCAGAAACACGCTTTGCTGATCCATCAGCTGTTCTTAACACTTCCCACTTTGAAAAAGACGTCAACGCGAACTATCGCATTTCCTGCCCGAAACCGGAAGTGACGTCATTTTCGCAGAAAATGTAGTTTTTTACTTGTAGGCCTTAAAAGCCTATACTAGTGTTTTTATAAGTCATGTTTGACTTTTCTGAATAGTTGCTGGGATGCTTAGAACTCGAATTCCACAGCTGGAAATAGTTTATTTTGATGCACATGTTGTTTTCTTTGCAAATTTGCATCATAGGATTGTTTTTTTGTTTTTCCTGCAGTATATAAAAATTGCTGTATCTCCAAAATAAAACTATGAAGACACTCAAAATAAATTTCCTGTTGTTGTAAACTATTTTTACAACTTTTTTGTATTTAAAGTTTTGAGGGATAAACCTCTTAAATTTCTCCAAGTAGAAATATATGTAAAAAAACAAAACAAAAACGATTTTCAATTTTTTTTGTAGTTTATTGCACTTGTTTGCTGTGCTGGGTGGCTGTGGCTCAGGTGGCAGAGCAGGTCAGCCACTAATCAGAAGGTCGGTGGTTCGAGCCCAGGCTGCCTCCTGGCTGCATGCCAAATATCCTTGGGCAAGATACTAACCCCATGTTTGCCTACTGGTGGTGGTCAGAGGGCCCGGTGGCGCCAGTGTCCGGCAGCCTCGCCTCTGTCAGTGTGCCCCAGGGCAGCTGTGGCTCCAATGTAGCTTGCTATCGCCAGTGTGTGAATGACTGAATGTACTAGAAAAGCACTATACAAATGCAGGCCATTTTCCTTTTGTTTGCAATTAATGTAGTTACTATGGACTTAATGCATACATATTATTAAAATATGGGCTATAACAGTTATATTGATGTATAGCAACTTGAAATACTCCCACAAATGGCACTACAGCATGTAAAAAAATAATATAAGCTCTGGCGGACTTGGTTCTATGGTAGGTCTTAAAGGGTTAAATAAATATTGTCAAATAATCGTGATCTCAATTTCAGTGAAGATAATCGTGATTATCATTTTTGCCATAATCGAGCAGCCCTACTATATACTCTGCATTAACAGACAAAACCCTGAAGAAAAATGTCAGAGACATCGTCACCTTGTCTGATGATGATGTTAGAGTGGCAGAGAAGGTCCTCCAGCTGCTCAAACCACTCAAACCACAACTCTGTTGAGCAGTGAAGCTGCACCATCTGTGTCCATGATCCTGCTTCTGAAAACAAGGATCCTACAAGCCATGGTCCCAAGTGAGGAAGACAGCACCATCACAAGAGATGTCAAGACTGCCATTAGAGAGGACCTGAAGCACAGATACACTTCACCACCAGCCCTACAGGAGGACCTTCACAGAGCTACTGCACTTGATCCAAGGTTCAAGTCCCTGTCTCACCTAGACATGGCCCTACGCCTGAGGACATACAGTGATCTCACTACTGAGACTGTGAGCAGTCTTGGAACTGCAGACTGTGAAGAGGCAAAGAAAATAAATATTTAGAAATTATATATTTTTTATTTTTAATGATAATGTTTTTCTTCAAAGTTATTTCCACATTTGAATGTCAATGAAATATTTAAAAATAATTGTTTTAATCAATAAAGTAACTTTCCCTGTAGGGTCAAGCAGCACCAACAGGAGCAGACACATGTCCTCCTCAAAAGAAGCCGGCAATGGCAGAGCTTTTTGGTGACGCCTTTGTACAGAAGGACATGGGCAGCAAGGCTTTTGACACCATCAAAGAGGAGGTGGCATCCTATGAGGCAGCAAGTGGCATTCCAGTGGATGGTGATCCACTGACGTGGTGGAAAAGTAATGACTGTAAACACCCTCACCTTGCCATAATGGCAAGACGCTATCTGGCTGTGCCTGCCACTTCAGTGCCTAGCGAGAGGGTGTTCTCAACAGCAGGGGACATCGTTACAGCAAAGAGGTCTACACGCTCCCCAGAAAATGTAGACATCCTCATCTTTTTTTTAAAAAAAATTGAAGTTATAACCTCACATCTGCTTTGCTTTCTTTCTTCTTTTTTGATGATGTGGACATAAACTAGTTTTTATTTCATTCTCCAAATGTTCAAAGTAAGAAGCAATGATACCTTAAATTGCATTTTAAGTTGTTTTTGATTGTATACACATTAAAGGAAATAATTATAATGCCCTATAATGCACCTTAATTTGTTTTTATATAATTGTGTGGAATGATTCTACAGTTGAATGTTTTTTATAGGGAAAAACATACTTAAATAAATAAACGGACAGTTAAATTTGTCTTGTCTTTTTTTGCTGATCTGAAAATTGATCTGATCCGTGAGTTTTTTGATCCGTTGCACCACTAGCTAGAACATACTTTAACAGCTAAAATTCAGTTGTGAACCTTCCTACCTTTGTGAATGTGACCTACAAGCATACTTTAACAGCTAAAAGTAAGTTGCAAATTGTCCTACCTTTGTTAATGAGAGGTAGAAACTTGAACGGGTAAAATGAAGTGGCAAACCATCCTGGCTTTATAAATAAGAGCTACAAACACACTCTGATGGGCAAAGTTAAGTGGTAAACCGTCATATCTACTTAAATTTGTCCTGGAAGTATTCTGTGACAGCAGAAATGTGCATAAACTACTTAAGGTAGGACATTTCGCCAAAGTAGGATGGTTTGTCAGAACACCGGTGTGACGGTAGAGCAGTATGGTCACATAAGTACAGACCTCCCGAAAGCCAACCAGATAAACTCAGCTAAAACACGAATTAAAGCTTGAGGCAAAACAACTTTGGAAGATGAGGGGAGGGACAACAAAAGCAAAGAATAAAAAATCCCCAGAAACCCAAGGTAAAGACATAAAACACCTGAACAACGAGGACAAGCTAGCACCCGAAGCTAATATGGCTACCTTTCAAAACGGGCTAGACTGTATTAGCAAACAAATTCAATCCCTCCAAAATAGGGCTGCTCAATTAATCGAATTTTAATCACAATTACGATCTGGGCTTTCAACGATCATTAAAAATGACTGAGCCGATTATTAGCCCCTCCCTCATTTATCCGCGACACCTTAAAGGCCGGTCCATGAAAATATTGTCGGGCATAAACCAGTCCGTGGCGCAAAAAAGGTTGGAGACCGCTGATTAAGAGGACCCGAGGGAAGCTCGGAAAGCTAAGCAGAAGTTATTTGGAGAGTGACTGCCGTTGGTTGAAAAGAGAGTTTAAAAAAAAAAAACTTCAGTGGTGTTGCACACTATTTTATATTATTTTTTTAAAGTCATTGTTAACCCTTTAAAGCCGGTCAGAGCTGCATGCTCCGTTTTGCGTAACTATTGTTAAATCCCTGTAGAACCTGAACCGTGTAAGCTAGCGCAATAATTTGTTTTGCATATGAAACCGGAGGAGTTGTACTTACATCTTATGCCATCAGCTTGTCCTCGGTCACGGTTTCGTTCCACATATAGCTTTGCAAAAATTGCATAAAAAGCGCTTGCAGGAACAAAAACATAATATTCCAGAAACACGCTTTGCCGATCCTATCAGCTGTTCGTAACACTTCCCACAGTGAAATGATGCACATGCTGTTTTCTTTGCAAATTTGCATCATAGGATTGTTTTTTGTTTTTCCTGCAGTATATAAAAATTGCTGTATCTCCAAAATAAAACTATGAAGACACTCAAAATAAATTTCCTGTGGTGGGAAACTATTTTTTGCAACTTTATTGTATTTAAAGTTTCGAGGGATAAACCTCTTAAATTTCTCCAAGTAGAAATATATGTAAACAAAACAAAAGCGATTTTCAATTTTTTTTGTAGTTTATTGCACTTTTTTGCAATTTATGTAATTACTATGGACTTAATGCATACATATTGTTAAAATATGGGCTATAACAGTTGTATTGATGTATAGCAACTTGAAATGCTCCCACAAATGGCACTACAGCATGTAAAAAAATAATATAAGCTCTGGTGGACTTGGTTCTATAGTAGGTCTTAAAGGGTTAAATAAATATCGTCAAATAATCGTGATCTCAATTTCAGTGAAAATAATCGTGATTATCATTTTTGCCATAATCGAGCAGCCCTACTCCAAAACAACCTGAAATCGGACTTCATAACATTCAAAGAAGAAATTACCGGTCAAATGAAACACGAACTGAATAAATTCAAAGAAGACATCGACCAGAAGTTTAAGAACATGACTACTAGGGCTGCCACAAAAAGATTATTTTGATAGTCAACTAGTCACTGATGATTTTTGCAATTAGTTGACTAATCAGATCATTCATCCGCTGGACGTAAAACGTACAGCTTATTGCACCAGCATGCATCTGCTCTTAAATAACTATCATTAGCTTACAGCTTGAAGTGTTTAAGGCATGTGCTAACTAAAAATAAAGACGAGATGATAATTTAAGATGGCGCCGGTGAGGTCGGCTGCCGTCACGACTGCTCCGACCACTTTTTCTTTGTCTTTGTTTTTTAAGTTAGTTTTCAGCGTTTCTAAATCGGCAAAATCATCACCATTGGGTACATTAGGTATGACAGTGACACTCTTGTTTCTATTGGTTTACAATGTACTCACAATTCGAAGTTTTTAACTCCGGATCCGAGCTGGCCGAGTGAGATCTCGAGGGAGAACAAAGGGAAGCGGCGGCGGCCTAGAGGGAAGCGAGCCGGCGTCAGGAACAGGCTGAGAGCTCGTGCACACCGCACACCTCTGCCTAGCATCCTGCTCGCCAACGTCCAGTCACTGGAGAACAAGCTTGACGACCTCAGGGCCAGGATAAAGTTCCAGAGAGACATTCGGGACTGCAATCTCCTCTGCTTCACCGAGACATGGCTGAACCCAGCGGTGCCGGACCACGCCATCCAGCCGGCCGAGTTCTTCTCGGTTCACCGCATGGACAGGACACGGGACTCGGGGAAGTCAAGGGGAGGCGGCGTGTGTTTAATGGTGAACAACAACTGGTGCAACAGTGCGAACGTTGTTCCTCTCACACGCTCCTGCACACCAAATCTGGAACTACTGCCCATCATGTGTCGTCCTTTTTATCTACCTCGGGAATTTACATCGGTCATTGTAAGTGCCGTTTATATTCCACCACAAGCGGACACGGTCACCGCCTTATGCGAGCTGCATGAGGCACTCACACAGCACCAGACACAACACCGGGACGCTGCGCTTATTGTGACGGGGGACTTTAATAGCGCCAACCTCAAACGCGCAGCGCCGAACTTTTATCAACACATCACCTGCCCCACCAGGGGTGAAAGGACACTGGACCACTGCTACACTACGGTCAAGGACGGCTACAAGGCACAATCCCGCCCCCCGTTTGGCAAATCTGATCACGCCGCCATCTTCCTCATCCCAAAATACAAACAAAGGCTGAAACAGGAAGTTCCGGTTCAGAGGAAGGTCGCACGCTGGACGGATCAATCGGTGGCCGCGTTACAGGACGCACTCGATGACGCAGACTGGGGCATGTTCAGAAACAGCTCCGACTATGACGTCAACGTGTTTACGGAAGCGGTTGTGGGATTCATCGGGAAACTAGCGGATGATACCGTGGAGACAAAGACTATCACAACGTTTCCCAACCAGAAGCCGTGGGTGGATAAAACCATCCGCGACGCTCTGAGATCCCGCACCGCTGCCTACAACACGGGACTCATGACGGGGGACATGGACCCGTACAAAGCCGCGTCATATAACGTGCGGAGGGCGGTGAAAGAGGCGAAGCAGCGCTACGGGAGGAAACTAGATTCACAACTCCAACAGAGTGACTCTAGGAGCCTGTGGCGGGGACTAAGGACAATAACGGACTATAAAGCACCAACAACCGGTATGACGAACGCGGCCGTGACTCTGGCAGACGAGCTGAACACTTTCTATGCTCGCTTCGAGGCTGCAGCTAAGGTCTCCAACAATGCTAGTGTTAGCGGCGCTAACGGCTGCAGACAGGAAGATACTGCCAGCACTGGAAACGTGCTCGTCATCTCCGAGCATGAAGTAAGGAGAGCCTTCAAGAGAGTGAACACCAGGAAAGCAGCAGGACCAGACGGCATCCCAGGTCGTATCCTAAGAGACTGCGCATACCAGCTAGCTCCTGTGTTCACTGAGATATTCAACATCTCTTTATCTCAGTCGGTGATCCCCACATGCTTCAAAGAGTCCATCATTGTTCCTGTCCCGAAGAAACCCCACCCTGCTTCTCTCAATGACTATCGCCCTGTAGCCCTCACCTCAGTAGTGATGAAGTGCTTTGAACGCCTGGTCAGAGACTTCATCATTTCTTCACTACCAGACACACTGGACCCACTACAGTTCGCTTACCGTCCAAATCGTTCCACAGACGATGCCATCTCTCATCTCCTCCACACATCACTCACTCACTTGGACACTAGAAGGGGGAATTATGTTAAAATGCTTGTTGGGTTTAGAGTTTATTATTGTCATTTGTATTAGGAAACATTTAATCATATATGCTTAGAGGTGTATAATCAATTGTGTAGTGATAAGTTGTGTGATCTTTAACAGGCTACAGAGGCTTGGTGTGTATTCCACACTGGAATGCACACCTGCATCTTGGGGGCATGGGAAGAGGTCGCATCTTGTTTTATTGTTTTATGGTAGGATTAACGTAGCTACATTTGTTTTAGTCTAAGTGCTTTTCTGTTTAGATGAACTGCTGGACTTCCTTACCGGGGGGGTCTAGTCTACCCTCTTCCTGACCAAGGATGATTGCCTTCGTGCTTTCATGTTGTTATATGACCTTTGACACACACACACACACACACACACACACACACACACACACACACACACACACACACACAGTATTCTTTGTTCACATGTATACCTATGTAAGATTTTATATGTTAATGACCCTATGCATATTCATGTAACCACAATAAAAGGAGTGCTGTGGGGAAACCTGGCTGAGAGTCTGACAGTGGTCAAGTGGTGGAACGACGCTTGGCTCCAGCCAGGTCTCCCTCATGCATGAGTAACCAGAGAACTTTGGTGCCTTGAGTCTTGCTTTTGCTGCGTAGCAGATTGTCCTTAACGTTCCAGCGAATAGGTTTATGTTACAAACCTATCATTAATTGGTCCTTCGAGAGCCGGATCCCTGGAGTCGACGTTCACCGAGGGGAAAAGAGACACACCGAAAGACTGACGTCAGCCAGGACTTATAGAGGTCCTGCAACAAAGTCCTGAGGCGTGAGAATTCGTCATCGGGCCGGTGGATTAGCCGTCTGTTTTTTTCTCCTCGATGGATGGCGATTGATGGGATTCGGGACTGACGCTACACGCAATAAGCAACTCCAAGTAAGAAAAAAAAAAAAAAAAAGAGTTTATAGCTATAATTACGTCTTCACCGCTCAGTGGGGTGTTGTCCGTGGCCGCTTAGTGGGGCTAAAATTCGCCGTCTAAGTGGGGCGATGTACAAAGCCGCTCAGTGGGGTTTTTTTGTACAGAAGCATTAAGTCGCAGAGTTGCGCAGTTCGAACTTTTTTTGGTTCGCCGTCTTAGTGGGGCGAAATACAGACCGCTGTGTGGGGTACTGTAGTGAGTCCTCCACCGCTCAGTGGGGTGTTGAGAAGTTCCGCGGAGTCCATTTGTGCTGGACGATAGGCCTATTTCGTGTTAATTTTTTGTTGTTGTGTGAGTGTGTTTGTATGAGTGCGTGCAGAGCAGAGCACGTGGTCTGTGATGTCAGCAGTTGTTGTTGTTGTTGTTGTTGTTGTTGTTGTTGTTGTTGTTGTTGTTGTTATTATGGGTTCCCAAGCTACCAAGAGTGTGCCAGAGGGTGACGAGAAGTTTATGATGAAATTCGCTCCCGGTAGCGCAAAGTATTTAGGACATTGGCGCAAGAAATATGATTTTGAAGGTAAATTGGTTGTAGGACAATGTCAAATGTTAGTAGACCAGTTGACAGTGAAAGCAGCCTGTGCGACAGGGAAATTGAAACAGGAGCGAGAGTTACAACTGGCGTCCGCTAAATTGTGGTTAGAGCAGGCGCAGAAAAGACAGGAGGCAGTGAATGCAAAGAGAGCAGCTTTGCAGGCATTAGCTGTGAAACCTGAAGATGAAACGGTGCGGTCTACTTCAGTGGTGCTGACGTTAAAGGACCAACAGCGTAGAGCAGCATTAGAGAGAGAGAGAGAGGTCAGAGAGGAGGAAGAAAAGCAGGAGCAGGAGAAGAGAGAGAGAGAGGAGGAGGACAGAGTACGGCTGGAGTTTGGGGATGCCGCAGCAAAATATTTAAGTCCTTATAACACTAGATCCAAATCTAAAAGCCATGAGGCGAGTGCATCTGCTATGCCTGCCTCCCCTTTCCATGATACCTTTCCCATGGTGGAGGTCGCGAATCCCCATTTTGGTGTTGAGGATGACCGAAGCCGTGTTATTTGTGTTTACAGGCCATGGACTGAATCTGAATGTGCAGAGGCATGTAAAGATTTAGGAAACCCGTTGACTAATGTTGATGAATTTATCGCCCGACACAAGCAACTCTGCTCCTCGTATCGTTTAAACGGTCAGGAAACAGAAGCCACCTTTAAGAAGTGTCTCACATATAACTGGGCTCGGGTGCGAGGCACCTACACAGGGAGGGATGGTAATACCGTCCTACCCTATGGCCATGCAAATTTAAGAGGCCAAGTTGACGGGGTTTATGAGCGTCTTAGAAATACCTTTAAAGCTTCTGTAGATTACAACAAAATTGCCCAATGCATTCAGAAGGAAGGAGAGGATGTTCATGAGTTCAGGGCAAGAATAGAGGAAGTTTTCAAAGAACATAGTGGCCTTGAAGAGAGTGCAGAGAAGGCCAGCCCATATCAGCAGCAGTTAAAACATGCTTTGATGAATGGTTTCCATCCACGCATTGCTGCTCTCATCAGGAAACAAAATGTCAATCAGAACACTGATGGGTCCGTTGAATGCATGAACTGGGCCCGCCATGCACAGGAAGTTATTAAAAATAAAAAAAAGAAGTCACAAAACACTGAGGCCGCTGCCTTTTTAGTAGATGAAATTTTGTTTCAGGGACAGGCTGGAAGAGGGCAAAACAGAGGCAGGAATAGGAGAGGTAGAGGCCCATGGCGACCCCAGGATAACCGTGGTAAAAGAGATGATAAGTGCTATGCATGTGGGGAAATGGGCCATCACGCAAGGGAGTGTCCTGATCGCATGCCTGAAGAGTATAAACGCCCTGATCCAAGAAACCCTTATTATAATAAATGACTAGCACCTGTTGACACTGCTAACACACATACATGTACAAATGATCCCTTACTTTGCCAGAATTTACAACAGCCTGTGTTTCAGACTCTAGATTTGACTGAAGTATTGTTAAATCTGTCAGGGAAAGAAGTAAAACCAGTTCGCACGTTAACTGTGCAAGGCAAAACTGTTCAATTTCTGTGTGATTCAGGTGCAGATAAAACTGTTTTAAAAGATCATGTGTCAGGAGTTGACCCTTCAAATGGCACAATTTATGTGAAGTCTGCAAATGGTCAGTTAAATCAGCATAGAATCTCTAAACCAGTCTGGATTAGAGATCCTACCACAGGAGAGGCAGTTCAGAGTTCAGTTGTAATGTGCCCAACTTGTCCGGTGAACCTCTTGGGAAGAGATATGATGATGAAACTTGGAATTTCAATAATTCCAACATCCATTGGGATGATAGCTGCAGGAAAAGGTGAAACTGCTGAGACAATGGTTCATCAGGGCAGTGGGGATTTGCATTATTACTGGACACTTGACCTGTCGGCCTCCAGACCTGATCAAATAAACTGTAAACTGTTAGCTGCAGCTGAGGAAATGTTGACAACTAGCCATGACATACAGCCACCAGATGATTTGCATGTCACACTGAGATTTAAGACCATGCCTGGGCCTGATGAGGCCTACACAGATAAAGTGCTGAAATTAGGGCCACAGAGAATCACCATAAAAGCGATATATACTGATGGTGAAACCATGGCTGGATGTAGTGTGATCCTTTCTGAAGCTGCACAACAACTCTTTACAGGGCAAACACCACACATTTCACTGACAAAGAGTGTCACAGCCGAGTGGACAGACTTAGCATCTTTGGTGAGACAGGGGGAGAGTGTTAGAATGTGGCAGCAAGCTGGAGGGGGTTGGGAGACAGACATCCAGCACAGCATCTTTCGTAAAAAGCTGGGATGGGTGACACACACTACACCACAAACACATTTAAAGGGGAGTGAGAATGACACAGCAGAATGATATGTTGTAGATGTCAAAGATCACCCGGAGCTTAAACAGGTCCCAGAGAAGCTCTGGTCTACTGGGAAGACTGATGTGGGGTTAATAACAACAGCGAGTCCAGTAGTTATAAAACCCAAAACGTCTTTTAGGCCAAGAGTGAAACAATATCCCTTAAAGCCTGATGCAGTAGAAGGCATTAAACCAGTAATAGAGGATATGATTAAGGCAGGGATACTAGTTGAAGCTCCACAAGCAGCATGTAACACACCCATCTTCCCAGTTAGAAAGGCTGATTCACAGTCGTGGCGCATGATTCAAGATTTAAGAGCTGTAAATCAAGCAGTGGAGAGTATAGCTCCATGCGTCCCCGACCCCCACACCTTATTAAATCAGCTTAAACCAGACATGACACACTTCACCGTGGTAGATTTAAGTAATGCTTTCTTTTCCATACCAGTACATGAGAATTCGCAAGGCTGGTTTGGTTTCACGTATCAAGGCAAAAAATACACATACACCAGACTGCCGCAAGGTTTTTGTGATAGTCCTACAATTTTCACACAGAATATTACAAATTGTCTGTCTGATTTTGTGATTCCATCACATTCACAGATGTTGGTATATGTCGATGACATTTTAATTGCATCCAATTCAGAGAAGAACTGCAAAGACATATCATTGGCATTGCTGACTCACTTAGCTGAGACAGGTAATAAGGCCTCACTTTCAAAGCTACAGTGGGTAAAGACAGAAGTGAAATTTTTAGGACATCTGCTTAGTGCAGCAGGGAAAAGCATACACCCAGAGAGGAAAACAGCTATCTTGGCAGCACCTAGGCCAGTGACAAAGAAACACATGATGCAATTCCTAGGGTTGCTAAATTTCTGTCGATCGTGGATGCCCCATTACTCTGAAATTGCGCAGCCATTATTAGATATGATGTACAGTAAGCCTTTGGCTATGTCAGAAAGTTTAAGTTGGACCCCTGAGGGGGAGCAAGCTTTGTGCACGCTGAAACAGATGCTGACAGGAGCATCGGTTCTAGGGCTTCCAGATTATAACAAGCCTTTTGTTCAAACTGTTGACTGTAAAGGACATTTTATGACATCCATGTTAGCACAAAAATGTGGAGGTGGCATGAAGCCAGTAGCTTATTATTCTAAGAGGCTGGATCCTGTGGCTTGTGCCTTACCTCACTGTGTGCGATCTGTGTGTGCAGCCGCTGAAGCCGTAAAGTGTTCTGGTGAAATTGTTTTGTTTCACCCTTTGACCCTGCTGGTCCCACATGAGGTTGATGTTTTATTGCTGCAGACTAAAATGACATTCTTGTCACCTGCCAGACACTTGTCTTTAATGTCACTGTTGCTCTCCCAGCCACACATAACTATTAAGCGGTGTACTACTTTGAATCCCTCTACATTGTTGCCCACAGAGGAGGAGGGTACACCACATGTGTGTAGTGAGCATGTGGAAACACAGTGTAAACCTAGAAGTGATTTAACGGACATACCACTCACTGAGGGCAAGATTTGGTTTGTTGATGGTTCCAGTTTTAAAACAGCGGAGGGAAAGACTAAAACAGGCTTTGCTGTTGTGGATGATGTGCAGGTCATCCGTGCTGGGCAGTTATCACATTCCATGTCTGCCCAAGCAGCTGAGATAGTGGCTCTGACGGAAGCCTGTAAAGCAGCTGAAGGGCAGGCAGTGACTATATATACAGACAGTCAGTATGCATATGCTACACTTCATTTCTTTGCCGCTCAGTGGTCAAGACGAGGCATGACAACTTCAACAGGGAAACCTGTGGAGCATGCGACATTGTTGCAGGCCCTGTTGAAAGCAGTCTTACTGCCTAGTAAAGTTGCAGTTTGCAAATGTGCAGCACACACACGTGGCACTGACCCCATTGTACTGGGCAACGCCTTTGCAGACAAAATTGCAAAGGAAGCAGCCCTTGGAACACATGGGGTTCATATTCTGGCGGCACAGGAGCAAACTATGCCCATCACACATGATGTGCTGGCAGACATGCAGTCACACTCACCTCCAGCTGAGAAACAGCTGTGGCTCACTAAAGGAGCAAGCCTGAGAGGTGATGTCTACTATCTTTGTGATAAACCTATATTGCCTAAGAACCTATATAGGACTGCTGCAATTTTGAGTCATGGACTCTGCCACGTCTCGACAACTCAAATGGTAGCAGCAGTTGAACGGCAGTTTTTCACACTGGGATTCAATGCTTATTCAAAACATTTTTGTAAAGCATGTTTGATATGTTGTAAACATAATGCTCAGGGGAACCTTAGACCAAAACGAGGAAGGTTTCCCAGACCCAGCTACCCATTTGAAGTAATCCATATGGATTTCATTGAGTTGTCTAACTGTAACACCTACAGGTACTGCCTGGTGATTGTGTGCCCGTTCTCAAAGTGGGTAGAAGTTGTCCCCACTAAGAAAGCAGATGCTATTTCAGTGGCTAAAGTAATATGCAAAAATGTGATCCCAGAGCATGGGATCCCCCAGACTATTTACAGTGACAATGGTCCTCATTTTGTGAATGAAGTAATTGAGAAAATGTCACAACATCTGGGGATAACACTGAAAACGCACTGCTCATATCACCCCCAGAGTGCAGGGCTGGTTGAAAGGACTAATGGCACAGTAAAGCTGAGACTCAGGAAAACAATGGAGGAAACAGGCAGAACATGGGTAGACTGCATTGAGCTAGTGAAAATGTATATGAGAATCACGCCAACTGATAATGGCCTAACGCCTTTTGAAATAATATATGGCAGGCCATTTAGAGTTCCAGTGTTCTGTAATGATAATGATAAAGCAGAAGAAGAAAACACACTAGCAGACTGGATGATTAAAATGATTAAAAGTGACGTCATTTTCGCAGAAAATGTAGTTTTTTACTTGTAGGCCTTAAAAGCCTATACTAGTGTTTTTATAAGTCATGTTTGACTTTTCTGAATAGTTGCTGGGATGCTTAGAACTCGAATTCCACAGCTGGAAATAGTTTATTTTGATGCACATGTTGTTTTCTTTGCAAATTTGCATCATAGGATTGTTTTTTTGTTTTTCCTGCAGTATATAAAAATTGCTGTATCTCCAAAATAAAACTATGAAGACACTCAAAATAAATTTCCTGTTGTTGTAAACTATTTTTACAACTTTTTTGTATTTAAAGTTTTGAGGGATAAACCTCTTAAATTTCTCCAAGTAGAAATATATGTAAAAAAACAAAACAAAAACGATTTTCAATTTTTTTTGTAGTTTATTGCACTTGTTTGCTGTGCTGGGTGGCTGTGGCTCAGGTGGCAGAGCAGGTCAGCCACTAATCAGAAGGTCGGTGGTTCGAGCCCAGGCTGCCTCCTGGCTGCATGCCAAATATCCTTGGGCAAGATACTAACCCCATGTTTGCCTACTGGTGGTGGTCAGAGGGCCCGGTGGCGCCAGTGTCCGGCAGCCTCGCCTCTGTCAGTGTGCCCCAGGGCAGCTGTGGCTCCAATGTAGCTTGCTATCGCCAGTGTGTGAATGACTGAATGTACTAGAAAAGCACTATACAAATGCAGGCCATTTTCCTTTTGTTTGCAATTAATGTAGTTACTATGGACTTAATGCATACATATTATTAAAATATGGGCTATAACAGTTATATTGATGTATAGCAACTTGAAATACTCCCACAAATGGCACTACAGCATGTAAAAAAATAATATAAGCTCTGGCGGACTTGGTTCTATGGTAGGTCTTAAAGGGTTAAATAAATATTGTCAAATAATCGTGATCTCAATTTCAGTGAAGATAATCGTGATTATCATTTTTGCCATAATCGAGCAGCCCTACTATATACTCTGCATTAACAGACAAAACCCTGAAGAAAAATGTCAGAGACATCGTCACCTTGTCTGATGATGATGTTAGAGTGGCAGAGAAGGTCCTCCAGCTGCTCAAACCACTCAAACCACAACTCTGTTGAGCAGTGAAGCTGCACCATCTGTGTCCATGATCCTGCTTCTGAAAACAAGGATCCTACAAGCCATGGTCCCAAGTGAGGAAGACAGCACCATCACAAGAGATGTCAAGACTGCCATTAGAGAGGACCTGAAGCACAGATACACTTCACCACCAGCCCTACAGGAGGACCTTCACAGAGCTACTGCACTTGATCCAAGGTTCAAGTCCCTGTCTCACCTAGACATGGCCCTACGCCTGAGGACATACAGTGATCTCACTACTGAGACTGTGAGCAGTCTTGGAACTGCAGACTGTGAAGAGGCAAAGAAAATAAATATTTAGAAATTATATATTTTTTATTTTTAATGATAATGTTTTTCTTCAAAGTTATTTCCACATTTGAATGTCAATGAAATATTTAAAAATAATTGTTTTAATCAATAAAGTAACTTTCCCTGTAGGGTCAAGCAGCACCAACAGGAGCAGACACATGTCCTCCTCAAAAGAAGCCGGCAATGGCAGAGCTTTTTGGTGACGCCTTTGTACAGAAGGACATGGGCAGCAAGGCTTTTGACACCATCAAAGAGGAGGTGGCATCCTATGAGGCAGCAAGTGGCATTCCAGTGGATGGTGATCCACTGACGTGGTGGAAAAGTAATGACTGTAAACACCCTCACCTTGCCATAATGGCAAGACGCTATCTGGCTGTGCCTGCCACTTCAGTGCCTAGCGAGAGGGTGTTCTCAACAGCAGGGGACATCGTTACAGCAAAGAGGTCTACACGCTCCCCAGAAAATGTAGACATCCTCATCTTTTTTTTAAAAAAAATTGAAGTTATAACCTCACATCTGCTTTGCTTTCTTTCTTCTTTTTTGATGATGTGGACATAAACTAGTTTTTATTTCATTCTCCAAATGTTCAAAGTAAGAAGCAATGATACCTTAAATTGCATTTTAAGTTGTTTTTGATTGTATACACATTAAAGGAAATAATTATAATGCCCTATAATGCACCTTAATTTGTTTTTATATAATTGTGTGGAATGATTCTACAGTTGAATGTTTTTTATAGGGAAAAACATACTTAAATAAATAAACGGACAGTTAAATTTGTCTTGTCTTTTTTTGCTGATCTGAAAATTGATCTGATCCGTGAGTTTTTTGATCCGTTGCACCACTAGCTAGAACATACTTTAACAGCTAAAATTCAGTTGTGAACCTTCCTACCTTTGTGAATGTGACCTACAAGCATACTTTAACAGCTAAAAGTAAGTTGCAAATTGTCCTACCTTTGTTAATGAGAGGTAGAAACTTGAACGGGTAAAATGAAGTGGCAAACCATCCTGGCTTTATAAATAAGAGCTACAAACACACTCTGATGGGCAAAGTTAAGTGGTAAACCGTCATATCTACTTAAATTTGTCCTGGAAGTATTCTGTGACAGCAGAAATGTGCATAAACTACTTAAGGTAGGACATTTCGCCAAAGTAGGATGGTTTGTCAGAACACCGGTGTGACGGTAGAGCAGTATGGTCACATAAGTACAGACCTCCCGAAAGCCAACCAGATAAACTCAGCTAAAACACGAATTAAAGCTTGAGGCAAAACAACTTTGGAAGATGAGGGGAGGGACAACAAAAGCAAAGAATAAAAAATCCCCAGAAACCCAAGGTAAAGACATAAAACACCTGAACAACGAGGACAAGCTAGCACCCGAAGCTAATATGGCTACCTTTCAAAACGGGCTAGACTGTATTAGCAAACAAATTCAATCCCTCCAAAATAGGGCTGCTCAATTAATCGAATTTTAATCACAATTACGATCTGGGCTTTCAACGATCATTAAAAATGACTGAGCCGATTATTAGCCCCTCCCTCATTTATCCGCGACACCTTAAAGGCCGGTCCATGAAAATATTGTCGGGCATAAACCAGTCCGTGGCGCAAAAAAGGTTGGAGACCGCTGATTAAGAGGACCCGAGGGAAGCTCGGAAAGCTAAGCAGAAGTTATTTGGAGAGTGACTGCCGTTGGTTGAAAAGAGAGTTTAAAAAAAAAAAACTTCAGTGGTGTTGCACACTATTTTATATTATTTTTTTAAAGTCATTGTTAACCCTTTAAAGCCGGTCAGAGCTGCATGCTCCGTTTTGCGTAACTATTGTTAAATCCCTGTAGAACCTGAACCGTGTAAGCTAGCGCAATAATTTGTTTTGCATATGAAACCGGAGGAGTTGTACTTACATCTTATGCCATCAGCTTGTCCTCGGTCACGGTTTCGTTCCACATATAGCTTTGCAAAAATTGCATAAAAAGCGCTTGCAGGAACAAAAACATAATATTCCAGAAACACGCTTTGCCGATCCTATCAGCTGTTCGTAACACTTCCCACAGTGAAATGATGCACATGCTGTTTTCTTTGCAAATTTGCATCATAGGATTGTTTTTTGTTTTTCCTGCAGTATATAAAAATTGCTGTATCTCCAAAATAAAACTATGAAGACACTCAAAATAAATTTCCTGTGGTGGGAAACTATTTTTTGCAACTTTATTGTATTTAAAGTTTCGAGGGATAAACCTCTTAAATTTCTCCAAGTAGAAATATATGTAAACAAAACAAAAGCGATTTTCAATTTTTTTTGTAGTTTATTGCACTTTTTTGCAATTTATGTAATTACTATGGACTTAATGCATACATATTGTTAAAATATGGGCTATAACAGTTGTATTGATGTATAGCAACTTGAAATGCTCCCACAAATGGCACTACAGCATGTAAAAAAATAATATAAGCTCTGGTGGACTTGGTTCTATAGTAGGTCTTAAAGGGTTAAATAAATATCGTCAAATAATCGTGATCTCAATTTCAGTGAAAATAATCGTGATTATCATTTTTGCCATAATCGAGCAGCCCTACTCCAAAACAACCTGAAATCGGACTTCATAACATTCAAAGAAGAAATTACCGGTCAAATGAAACACGAACTGAATAAATTCAAAGAAGACATCGACCAGAAGTTTAAGAACATGACTACTAGGGCTGCCACAAAAAGATTATTTTGATAGTCAACTAGTCACTGATGATTTTTGCAATTAGTTGACTAATCAGATCATTCATCCGCTGGACGTAAAACGTACAGCTTATTGCACCAGCATGCATCTGCTCTTAAATAACTATCATTAGCTTACAGCTTGAAGTGTTTAAGGCATGTGCTAACTAAAAATAAAGACGAGATGATAATTTAAGATGGCGCCGGTGAGGTCGGCTGCCGTCACGACTGCTCCGACCACTTTTTCTTTGTCTTTGTTTTTTAAGTTAGTTTTCAGCGTTTCTAAATCGGCAAAATCATCACCATTGGGTACATTAGGTATGACAGTGACACTCTTGTTTCTATTGGTTTACAATGTACTCACAATTCGAAGTTTTTAACTCCGGATCCGAGCTGGCCGAGTGAGATCTCGAGGGAGAACAAAGGGAAGCGGCGGCGGCCTAGAGGGAAGCGAGCCGGCGTCAGGAACAGGCTGAGAGCTCGTGCACACCGCACACCTCTGCCTAGCATCCTGCTCGCCAACGTCCAGTCACTGGAGAACAAGCTTGACGACCTCAGGGCCAGGATAAAGTTCCAGAGAGACATTCGGGACTGCAATCTCCTCTGCTTCACCGAGACATGGCTGAACCCAGCGGTGCCGGACCACGCCATCCAGCCGGCCGAGTTCTTCTCGGTTCACCGCATGGACAGGACACGGGACTCGGGGAAGTCAAGGGGAGGCGGCGTGTGTTTAATGGTGAACAACAACTGGTGCAACAGTGCGAACGTTGTTCCTCTCACACGCTCCTGCACACCAAATCTGGAACTACTGCCCATCATGTGTCGTCCTTTTTATCTACCTCGGGAATTTACATCGGTCATTGTAAGTGCCGTTTATATTCCACCACAAGCGGACACGGTCACCGCCTTATGCGAGCTGCATGAGGCACTCACACAGCACCAGACACAACACCGGGACGCTGCGCTTATTGTGACGGGGGACTTTAATAGCGCCAACCTCAAACGCGCAGCGCCGAACTTTTATCAACACATCACCTGCCCCACCAGGGGTGAAAGGACACTGGACCACTGCTACACTACGGTCAAGGACGGCTACAAGGCACAATCCCGCCCCCCGTTTGGCAAATCTGATCACGCCGCCATCTTCCTCATCCCAAAATACAAACAAAGGCTGAAACAGGAAGTTCCGGTTCAGAGGAAGGTCGCACGCTGGACGGATCAATCGGTGGCCGCGTTACAGGACGCACTCGATGACGCAGACTGGGGCATGTTCAGAAACAGCTCCGACTATGACGTCAACGTGTTTACGGAAGCGGTTGTGGGATTCATCGGGAAACTAGCGGATGATACCGTGGAGACAAAGACTATCACAACGTTTCCCAACCAGAAGCCGTGGGTGGATAAAACCATCCGCGACGCTCTGAGATCCCGCACCGCTGCCTACAACACGGGACTCATGACGGGGGACATGGACCCGTACAAAGCCGCGTCATATAACGTGCGGAGGGCGGTGAAAGAGGCGAAGCAGCGCTACGGGAGGAAACTAGATTCACAACTCCAACAGAGTGACTCTAGGAGCCTGTGGCGGGGACTAAGGACAATAACGGACTATAAAGCACCAACAACCGGTATGACGAACGCGGCCGTGACTCTGGCAGACGAGCTGAACACTTTCTATGCTCGCTTCGAGGCTGCAGCTAAGGTCTCCAACAATGCTAGTGTTAGCGGCGCTAACGGCTGCAGACAGGAAGATACTGCCAGCACTGGAAACGTGCTCGTCATCTCCGAGCATGAAGTAAGGAGAGCCTTCAAGAGAGTGAACACCAGGAAAGCAGCAGGACCAGACAGCATCCCAGGTCGTATCCTAAGAGACTGCGCATACCAGCTAGCTCCTGTGTTCACTGAGATATTCAACATCTCTTTATCTCAGTCGGTGATCCCCACATGCTTCAAAGAGTCCATCATTGTTCCTGTCCCGAAGAAACCCCACCCTGCTTCTCTCAATGACTATCGCCCTGTAGCCCTCACCTCAGTAGTGATGAAGTGCTTTGAACGCCTGGTCAGAGACTTCATCATTTCTTCACTACCAGACACACTGGACCCACTACAGTTCGCTTACCGTCCAAATCGTTCCACAGACGATGCCATCTCTCATCTCCTCCACACATCACTCACTCACTTGGACACTAGAAGGGGGAATTATGTTAAAATGCTTGTTGGGTTTAGAGTTTATTATTGTCATTTGTATTAGGAAACATTTAATCATATATGCTTAGAGGTGTATAATCAATTGTGTAGTGATAAGTTGTGTGATCTTTAACAGGCTACAGAGGCTTGGTGTGTATTCCACACTGGAATGCACACCTGCATCTTGGGGGCATGGGAAGAGGTCGCATCTTGTTTTATTGTTTTATGGTAGGATTAACGTAGCTACATTTGTTTTAGTCTAAGTGCTTTTCTGTTTAGATGAACTGCTGGACTTCCTTACCGGGGGGGTCTAGTCTACCCTCTTCCTGACCAAGGATGATTGCCTTCGTGCTTTCATGTTGTTATATGACCTTTGACACACACACACACACACACACACACACACACACACACACACACACACACAGTATTCTTTGTTCACATGTATACCTATGTAAGATTTTATATGTTAATGACCCTATGCATATTCATGTAACCACAATAAAAGGAGTGCTGTGGGGAAACCTGGCTGAGAGTCTGACAGTGGTCAAGTGGTGGAACGACGCTTGGCTCCAGCCAGGTCTCCCTCATGCATGAGTAACCAGAGAACTTTGGTGCCTTGAGTCTTGCTTTTGCTGCGTAGCAGATTGTCCTTAACGTTCCAGCGAATAGGTTTATGTTACAAACCTATCATTAATTGGTCCTTCGAGAGCCGGATCCCTGGAGTCGACGTTCACCGAGGGGAAAAGAGACACACCGAAAGACTGACGTCAGCCAGGACTTATAGAGGTCCTGCAACAAAGTCCTGAGGCGTGAGAATTCGTCATCGGGCCGGTGGATTAGCCGTCTGTTTTTTTCTCCTCGATGGATGGCGATTGATGGGATTCGGGACTGACGCTACACGCAATAAGCAACTCCAAGTAAGAAAAAAAAAAAAAAAAAGAGTTTATAGCTATAATTACGTCTTCACCGCTCAGTGGGGTGTTGTCCGTGGCCGCTTAGTGGGGCTAAAATTCGCCGTCTAAGTGGGGCGATGTACAAAGCCGCTCAGTGGGGTTTTTTTGTACAGAAGCATTAAGTCGCAGAGTTGCGCAGTTCGAACTTTTTTTGGTTCGCCGTCTTAGTGGGGCGAAATACAGACCGCTGTGTGGGGTACTGTAGTGAGTCCTCCACCGCTCAGTGGGGTGTTGAGAAGTTCCGCGGAGTCCATTTGTGCTGGACGATAGGCCTATTTCGTGTTAATTTTTTGTTGTTGTGTGAGTGTGTTTGTATGAGTGCGTGCAGAGCAGAGCACGTGGTCTGTGATGTCAGCAGTTGTTGTTGTTGTTGTTGTTGTTGTTGTTGTTGTTGTTGTTGTTGTTGTTATTATGGGTTCCCAAGCTACCAAGAGTGTGCCAGAGGGTGACGAGAAGTTTATGATGAAATTCGCTCCCGGTAGCGCAAAGTATTTAGGACATTGGCGCAAGAAATATGATTTTGAAGGTAAATTGGTTGTAGGACAATGTCAAATGTTAGTAGACCAGTTGACAGTGAAAGCAGCCTGTGCGACAGGGAAATTGAAACAGGAGCGAGAGTTACAACTGGCGTCCGCTAAATTGTGGTTAGAGCAGGCGCAGAAAAGACAGGAGGCAGTGAATGCAAAGAGAGCAGCTTTGCAGGCATTAGCTGTGAAACCTGAAGATGAAACGGTGCGGTCTACTTCAGTGGTGCTGACGTTAAAGGACCAACAGCGTAGAGCAGCATTAGAGAGAGAGAGAGAGGTCAGAGAGGAGGAAGAAAAGCAGGAGCAGGAGAAGAGAGAGAGAGAGGAGGAGGACAGAGTACGGCTGGAGTTTGGGGATGCCGCAGCAAAATATTTAAGTCCTTATAACACTAGATCCAAATCTAAAAGCCATGAGGCGAGTGCATCTGCTATGCCTGCCTCCCCTTTCCATGATACCTTTCCCATGGTGGAGGTCGCGAATCCCCATTTTGGTGTTGAGGATGACCGAAGCCGTGTTATTTGTGTTTACAGGCCATGGACTGAATCTGAATGTGCAGAGGCATGTAAAGATTTAGGAAACCCGTTGACTAATGTTGATGAATTTATCGCCCGACACAAGCAACTCTGCTCCTCGTATCGTTTAAACGGTCAGGAAACAGAAGCCACCTTTAAGAAGTGTCTCACATATAACTGGGCTCGGGTGCGAGGCACCTACACAGGGAGGGATGGTAATACCGTCCTACCCTATGGCCATGCAAATTTAAGAGGCCAAGTTGACGGGGTTTATGAGCGTCTTAGAAATACCTTTAAAGCTTCTGTAGATTACAACAAAATTGCCCAATGCATTCAGAAGGAAGGAGAGGATGTTCATGAGTTCAGGGCAAGAATAGAGGAAGTTTTCAAAGAACATAGTGGCCTTGAAGAGAGTGCAGAGAAGGCCAGCCCATATCAGCAGCAGTTAAAACATGCTTTGATGAATGGTTTCCATCCACGCATTGCTGCTCTCATCAGGAAACAAAATGTCAATCAGAACACTGATGGGTCCGTTGAATGCATGAACTGGGCCCGCCATGCACAGGAAGTTATTAAAAATAAAAAAAAGAAGTCACAAAACACTGAGGCCGCTGCCTTTTTAGTAGATGAAATTTTGTTTCAGGGACAGGCTGGAAGAGGGCAAAACAGAGGCAGGAATAGGAGAGGTAGAGGCCCATGGCGACCCCAGGATAACCGTGGTAAAAGAGATGATAAGTGCTATGCATGTGGGGAAATGGGCCATCACGCAAGGGAGTGTCCTGATCGCATGCCTGAAGAGTATAAACGCCCTGATCCAAGAAACCCTTATTATAATAAATGACTAGCACCTGTTGACACTGCTAACACACATACATGTACAAATGATCCCTTACTTTGCCAGAATTTACAACAGCCTGTGTTTCAGACTCTAGATTTGACTGAAGTATTGTTAAATCTGTCAGGGAAAGAAGTAAAACCAGTTCGCACGTTAACTGTGCAAGGCAAAACTGTTCAATTTCTGTGTGATTCAGGTGCAGATAAAACTGTTTTAAAAGATCATGTGTCAGGAGTTGACCCTTCAAATGGCACAATTTATGTGAAGTCTGCAAATGGTCAGTTAAATCAGCATAGAATCTCTAAACCAGTCTGGATTAGAGATCCTACCACAGGAGAGGCAGTTCAGAGTTCAGTTGTAATGTGCCCAACTTGTCCGGTGAACCTCTTGGGAAGAGATATGATGATGAAACTTGGAATTTCAATAATTCCAACATCCATTGGGATGATAGCTGCAGGAAAAGGTGAAACTGCTGAGACAATGGTTCATCAGGGCAGTGGGGATTTGCATTATTACTGGACACTTGACCTGTCGGCCTCCAGACCTGATCAAATAAACTGTAAACTGTTAGCTGCAGCTGAGGAAATGTTGACAACTAGCCATGACATACAGCCACCAGATGATTTGCATGTCACACTGAGATTTAAGACCATGCCTGGGCCTGATGAGGCCTACACAGATAAAGTGCTGAAATTAGGGCCACAGAGAATCACCATAAAAGCGATATATACTGATGGTGAAACCATGGCTGGATGTAGTGTGATCCTTTCTGAAGCTGCACAACAACTCTTTACAGGGCAAACACCACACATTTCACTGACAAAGAGTGTCACAGCCGAGTGGACAGACTTAGCATCTTTGGTGAGACAGGGGGAGAGTGTTAGAATGTGGCAGCAAGCTGGAGGGGGTTGGGAGACAGACATCCAGCACAGCATCTTTCGTAAAAAGCTGGGATGGGTGACACACACTACACCACAAACACATTTAAAGGGGAGTGAGAATGACACAGCAGAATGATATGTTGTAGATGTCAAAGATCACCCGGAGCTTAAACAGGTCCCAGAGAAGCTCTGGTCTACTGGGAAGACTGATGTGGGGTTAATAACAACAGCGAGTCCAGTAGTTATAAAACCCAAAACGTCTTTTAGGCCAAGAGTGAAACAATATCCCTTAAAGCCTGATGCAGTAGAAGGCATTAAACCAGTAATAGAGGATATGATTAAGGCAGGGATACTAGTTGAAGCTCCACAAGCAGCATGTAACACACCCATCTTCCCAGTTAGAAAGGCTGATTCACAGTCGTGGCGCATGATTCAAGATTTAAGAGCTGTAAATCAAGCAGTGGAGAGTATAGCTCCATGCGTCCCCGACCCCCACACCTTATTAAATCAGCTTAAACCAGACATGACACACTTCACCGTGGTAGATTTAAGTAATGCTTTCTTTTCCATACCAGTACATGAGAATTCGCAAGGCTGGTTTGGTTTCACGTATCAAGGCAAAAAATACACATACACCAGACTGCCGCAAGGTTTTTGTGATAGTCCTACAATTTTCACACAGAATATTACAAATTGTCTGTCTGATTTTGTGATTCCATCACATTCACAGATGTTGGTATATGTCGATGACATTTTAATTGCATCCAATTCAGAGAAGAACTGCAAAGACATATCATTGGCATTGCTGACTCACTTAGCTGAGACAGGTAATAAGGCCTCACTTTCAAAGCTACAGTGGGTAAAGACAGAAGTGAAATTTTTAGGACATCTGCTTAGTGCAGCAGGGAAAAGCATACACCCAGAGAGGAAAACAGCTATCTTGGCAGCACCTAGGCCAGTGACAAAGAAACACATGATGCAATTCCTAGGGTTGCTAAATTTCTGTCGATCGTGGATGCCCCATTACTCTGAAATTGCGCAGCCATTATTAGATATGATGTACAGTAAGCCTTTGGCTATGTCAGAAAGTTTAAGTTGGACCCCTGAGGGGGAGCAAGCTTTGTGCACGCTGAAACAGATGCTGACAGGAGCATCGGTTCTAGGGCTTCCAGATTATAACAAGCCTTTTGTTCAAACTGTTGACTGTAAAGGACATTTTATGACATCCATGTTAGCACAAAAATGTGGAGGTGGCATGAAGCCAGTAGCTTATTATTCTAAGAGGCTGGATCCTGTGGCTTGTGCCTTACCTCACTGTGTGCGATCTGTGTGTGCAGCCGCTGAAGCCGTAAAGTGTTCTGGTGAAATTGTTTTGTTTCACCCTTTGACCCTGCTGGTCCCACATGAGGTTGATGTTTTATTGCTGCAGACTAAAATGACATTCTTGTCACCTGCCAGACACTTGTCTTTAATGTCACTGTTGCTCTCCCAGCCACACATAACTATTAAGCGGTGTACTACTTTGAATCCCTCTACATTGTTGCCCACAGAGGAGGAGGGTACACCACATGTGTGTAGTGAGCATGTGGAAACACAGTGTAAACCTAGAAGTGATTTAACGGACATACCACTCACTGAGGGCAAGATTTGGTTTGTTGATGGTTCCAGTTTTAAAACAGCGGAGGGAAAGACTAAAACAGGCTTTGCTGTTGTGGATGATGTGCAGGTCATCCGTGCTGGGCAGTTATCACATTCCATGTCTGCCCAAGCAGCTGAGATAGTGGCTCTGACGGAAGCCTGTAAAGCAGCTGAAGGGCAGGCAGTGACTATATATACAGACAGTCAGTATGCATATGCTACACTTCATTTCTTTGCCGCTCAGTGGTCAAGACGAGGCATGACAACTTCAACAGGGAAACCTGTGGAGCATGCGACATTGTTGCAGGCCCTGTTGAAAGCAGTCTTACTGCCTAGTAAAGTTGCAGTTTGCAAATGTGCAGCACACACACGTGGCACTGACCCCATTGTACTGGGCAACGCCTTTGCAGACAAAATTGCAAAGGAAGCAGCCCTTGGAACACATGGGGTTCATATTCTGGCGGCACAGGAGCAAACTATGCCCATCACACATGATGTGCTGGCAGACATGCAGTCACACTCACCTCCAGCTGAGAAACAGCTGTGGCTCACTAAAGGAGCAAGCCTGAGAGGTGATGTCTACTATCTTTGTGATAAACCTATATTGCCTAAGAACCTATATAGGACTGCTGCAATTTTGAGTCATGGACTCTGCCACGTCTCGACAACTCAAATGGTAGCAGCAGTTGAACGGCAGTTTTTCACACTGGGATTCAATGCTTATTCAAAACATTTTTGTAAAGCATGTTTGATATGTTGTAAACATAATGCTCAGGGGAACCTTAGACCAAAACGAGGAAGGTTTCCCAGACCCAGCTACCCATTTGAAGTAATCCATATGGATTTCATTGAGTTGTCTAACTGTAACACCTACAGGTACTGCCTGGTGATTGTGTGCCCGTTCTCAAAGTGGGTAGAAGTTGTCCCCACTAAGAAAGCAGATGCTATTTCAGTGGCTAAAGTAATATGCAAAAATGTGATCCCAGAGCATGGGATCCCCCAGACTATTTACAGTGACAATGGTCCTCATTTTGTGAATGAAGTAATTGAGAAAATGTCACAACATCTGGGGATAACACTGAAAACGCACTGCTCATATCACCCCCAGAGTGCAGGGCTGGTTGAAAGGACTAATGGCACAGTAAAGCTGAGACTCAGGAAAACAATGGAGGAAACAGGCAGAACATGGGTAGACTGCATTGAGCTAGTGAAAATGTATATGAGAATCACGCCAACTGATAATGGCCTAACGCCTTTTGAAATAATATATGGCAGGCCATTTAGAGTTCCAGTGTTCTGTAATGATAATGATAAAGCAGAAGAAGAAAACACACTAGCAGACTGGATGATTAAAATGCTGAAAAGCAAAGAAGTCATGAGTGCAAATAATCTGCCAGATGATTCTGTTTCTGTACAGGAAGAACGTCTGAAGCCAGGGGACTGGGTGCTGATAAAGGTCATAAAGAGGAAGTGCTGGTCAAAGCCACGGTGGGACGGACCATACCAGGCTCTGCTGACAACACCGACAGCTGTGAAAATTGCAGAACGACCCACCTGGGTACACCAAAGCCACTGCAAGAAGGTGACACACATCCAGGCCAGCTCGGAGTAAGTGGCAGGAAGACCGGGTACAAAGGGGGGGGAAAGCCTCCAGGGCCCCTCGTCTCAATCCGGTGAAGAAACCAACTGAGCCACAGGTACTCATCAGAATGGCTGGTAAAGTGTTGTCTACCCTGCTGGGTGTAATGGCTTTGATGTCATCATGGTCAGCTGTGGAGACCCTGTATGTTCAAGGAAACCACACCCAATACCCTCATGGCTATTCTACAAACTTTTGGTGGCAGTTTATGAATACAACTGCTCACTTGAACAATAGGACAGACTGCTATGTGTGTGCTCATATGCCGTTATCCGCATATACATCTGGACTGTGGCCGTACAGCATATCAAAGGACAGGAGTTGGTGTCTGTTGGGCTTAGCAACTCATCCTGGCAACAGAGTCCTCTGGTCCCAGGCCAATTACAGTACACCTCTGAACATCACCTGGAGTAAGTCACCACTTCTAAACATGAATTGTTCTGAGCAAACTGACTTATTGGCCTGGCCTCAAGTGTCAGACCCACTGCCGGACATAATATTGCTGAACAAGCTGAATACAGCCCAATTGCCGTTGTGTGTGATGAACAATGGATCATTGTCAGTGGGGGAGTTGCCGCTTCACTTATGTGGATACATATACACCTACTGCCCTCCAGAGGATGAGAGCAGGTGTATGAAATGCTTGACCGATGCAAAGTGCGCTGAGAACTTGACATTAAGGAGGACTGAATGCAAGTCCAACCGGGCTTACAGGATACCAGTAAAGGCAAAGAGTCAGAAGTGGACAGGATGTTCAAGGACGGTGCCGAGCAGTAAAGGAACAAGAGTTTTGGCTGATTGGTATTTCCTGTGTGGACATAAAGCCTATCTATCACTCCCTGAGGGATGGGGAGGATTGTGTGCCGTGGTGAAATTATCCGATCATGTCTTCTTCATGGACAGAGTTGAACATCACCCTAGCAACCGACAGAAGCGTGAGGTGAATTTAGCCTCACCTGACTCGTTTGGAGTGACAGTAGACACTGGAGTGCCGTGAGAATTCCGCATTTGGAGTGGAGGGGCTAAGTTCTTCCAAAGTTTGATCCCAAACATCGGCGTTGCAGAGGTGCGGGATCATGTGGAGATCAACCGATATGCCCTACTGCGACACATTAATCTCACTAAGACTCTGGGAACAGCCTTAGCGGAGGAGCAACAGGCCATCAGAACGATGGTACTGCAAAACAGGCTGACCCTAGACTTGATAACAGCATCACAAGGAGGAGTGTGTAAGCTGATTGGAGAGACGTGTTGTACGTTTATTCCGGATGGATATACGACTGGAGGAGACATCTATGAGGCACTGCAGAACTTAACTGCTCTGCAGAAATATGTGGCAGACCACACATCAGGAGGAGACGCGTCACAAGGCTGGATAGCCTGGTTGACATCTGGACCATGGTGGAATATGTTCTTACGGTTTTTGACTCCCATTCTTACATTATTGGCATTGCTTTGCTTGTTTACAGGTTGCATTTTGCCATGTGTAAGATCGATGGTGAATAGAATGATTGCTAACACCTTTACCAATTACATACTGTTGCAGCAGAGTGACATGGATGCTACGGCTAATATGTGTGTATGAAATGAAGCCTGCACTGAAAATGTTGACAAGTGGTGTAGAGCTGAAGATATATATACGCTGTATAGCCTTAAAAAATGACAATACAGGGTGGTGATGTTGGGTTTAGAGTTTATTATTGTCATTTGTATTAGGAAACATTTAATCATATATGCTTAGAGGTGTATAATCAATTGTGTAGTGATAAGTTGTGTGATCTTTAACAGGCTACAGAGGCTTGGTGTGTATTCCACACTGGAATGCACACCTGCATCTTGGGGGCATGGGAAGAGGTCGCATCTTGTTTTATTGTTTTATGGTAGGATTAACGTAGCTACATTTGTTTTAGTCTAAGTGCTTTTCTGTTTAGATGAACTGCTGGACTTCCTTACCGGGGGGGGTCTAGTCTACCCTCTTCCTGACCAAGGATGATTGCCTTCGTGCTTTCATGTTGTTATATGACCTTTGACACACACACACACACACACACACACACACACACACACACAGTATTCTTTGTTCACATGTATACCTATGTAAGATGTTATATGTTAATGACCCTATGCATATTCATGTAACCACAATAAAAGGAGTGCTGTGGGGAAACCTGGCTGAGAGTCTGACAGTGGTCAAGTGGTGGAACGACGCTTGGCTCCAGCCAGGTCTCCCTCATGCATGAGTAACCAGAGAACTTTGGTGCCTTGAGTCTTGCTTTTGCTGCGTAGCAGATTGTCCTTAACGTTCCAGCGAATAGGTTTATGTTACAAACCTATCAATGCTCTTCATAGACTACAGCTCTGCATTTAACACCATAATTCCCTCCACACTCACCACCAAGCTGGAGCATCTGGGACTCAGCTCATCTATGTGTCAGTGGATCTCCAACTTCCTAACTGGCAGACCACAGGCAGTAAGGATGGGCGGACATGTCTCAGCCTCCACCACTCTCAGCACTGGAGCCCCCCAGGGGTGTGTTCTGAGCCCCCTGCTGTACTCTTTGTACACATATGACTGTGTGGCCACTACCAGCTCCACCACCATCATCAAGTTTGCTGACGACACCGTCGTGGTGGGCCTGATCTCTGATAACAACGAGACGGCCTACCTGAAGGAGATTAGGAATCTGGAGTACTGGTGCCAGAGGAACAACCTCCTTCTAAACGTCAGTAAGACAAAGGAGCTGATAGTGGACTTCAGCACTAAGCAGGAGAGGAACTACCAGACCCCCGTCATCAACGAGTGCCCAGTGGAGAGAGTGGACAGCTTCAAATACCTCGGAGTTCACATCACGCAGGACCTGTCATGGTCCTGTCACATCAACACCGTGGTGAAAAAGGCCCGACAGCGTCTCTACCACCTCAGACGCTTGAGAGACTTCCAACTGCCCTCCAAGGTGCTCAGGAACTTTTACTCGTGCACCATAGAGAGCATCCTGGCGGGAAACATCTTAACCTGGTTCGGGAACAGCACCATGCAGGACAGACGAGCTCTACAGAGGGTTGTGCGGTCAGCTGAGTGCACCATCCGCTCCGAGCTCCCTGACCTGCACTCAATCTACAGCAGGCGGTGCTGGACCAAGGCCAGGAAGATCGTGAAGGACCTCAGCCATCCCAACAACAGACTGTTCTCTCTGTTGAGGTCAGGAAAGCGATTCCGCTCCCTGAAGACCAACACAGAGAGACTGAGGAGGAGCTTCTTCCCGCAGGCGATACGGTCTCTCAATCACACCACCACACAGTACTGACCCACACATATGGTTCTTACACACACACTGGACTTTCTGGACTTTGGTTTTGCACAACACTGGTCACTATATTCTTCATTTCCGGTTAATACTTGTACAGCTGCTGTTATTGTGTATATATTTATTTATATTTAGATTTCTTCATACATTCTTATATAGTTCTATATTGTGTATTGTGTATTTTGTTGTACAGTTATTTTATTTTCAACTTTAATTTATATATTTATCTTTATCTTATTCTTCCCAGTTAAATTTACCCTTCATTCTAATTTGTGTTGTACAGTTATTTCATTTTTAACCTTAATTTATATTTTATTCCTTCCTAGTTAAATTTACCCTTTTTAATTTTTCATATTTATTTCCTATCTTATTCATAGCCTTTTCCTTTTTTGTTTTCTTTAGGTCACGAGCAGTTGTCCAAGCATTTCACTACATATCGTACTGTGTATGACTGTGTACGTGACAAATAAAATTTGAATTTGAATTTGTTAAACTTTCAATGAAATTTGCAGATTGGTGGACTCGGTGGAGTTTAATAAATTCTGCCATCTGTTCTTTCTATGTAAAATATAACAGGATACTGGTGTAAATTCTCTACCATCTCACACTTCTGTTTAATCAGTTCTCTGTTTGACATTTATTCATCTGTGTAAAAACTCTAACTTTAATCTCAGCCAAACCAATTTACTGAGGAACAACTAACACACTGAAAAAAGCCAAACAATAACATTTTTAAATGATCTGAGTGACTTATATATCATGTTTAACCTGAGTAGCGAAAGACCTCTAGCTATCGAGCTGGTGGGTCTCCGAAAACGTCAGAGCACTTTTGCAACTGTGTGATGTCTTAAAAAAAACGAGCAGATATTTAAAGTTTACATAGCTATGAGTAGTTTTATGGACAAAACCCACCAGGTCATTCAGTGTTCCCTTAGTGCTAATGTATATAAGAGATGTTGGTGTACTATAACTGAAGTAATGTTGTTAAGTCCTTAAAGTCATATTCTTTTATTGTCGTGACTGTATTTGAAGCTATTTTTATTTTTGTATGATACCTGATTTATATGGAATATGGCTGAAGTAGAGCTGGGCGATATGAGATTTTTTCATATCACGATATGTTTTTTTCATTTCAGGCGATAACGATATATATCACGATATAAGCCAAATAACTATATTTGTAAGATTTAAATGTGCCGTTGCTCACAAGTAAAATGTGAAATAATCAGCAGCTTGTTTTTATTTAAATATTTATTTCCCATAATAAGTTCAACAGGGTAGATGTACTTAAGGAACATGAGACTTTTTCAGATAAATAAAGGCAAATATTGCAAACTACACAAAAGGCAGCCGCTAAAGCGTTTAAGTTTCAAAATAGAACAAACGAAACAGCCTAATTTGTCAATTCCACTTAGAAACAAAATATAAATTCTAAAAATAAATCTTAGTTTGTTTTACAGAAGAACAGACAAAACTGACTAACTTTTGTCAATATCAAATAAACTGAGAACTAAAAGGAAATTCTCAATCTCTCCTTGTTGTATAGCTGAGCTTTTTAAACAGTTTTAACAGTTACTTTAGTCTGACAAAAGCCGAATGACGAATTAGCGCTTCCAGTCAGAGACTGAGGCTACGTCCACACGTACACAGGTATTTTTGAAAACAGAGATTTTCCGTTTTCGTTTTAAAAAATAATCCCGTCCACACATAAAGGCAGAAATGAAGGAAAACGCTGCTATGAACATGCCAAAGCAGCAGGTGGCGCTAGATTCCTAACCGTGCAGAAATGTTGGCCAATCAGAAGTCTAGAAGCCTCGGTGGGAAAAAGTAAACAAAGCTGGGGCATAGAAGCAGAACCGAGTCGTCTGTGTGGACGGACAGTAACTGTGTGTATATGTAAGCATTTAAACACTGCAGAGAGTAGAATTAACAGTAACTGTATTGTAGAAATTCATTTCACCGAAACAATAACGTGGCGCACAGTGTGACGCATGCACCAGTTTATTGTATTTCCAGACTTGCTTTCGGCACAATTTACAGTGCACGCTACTCTGTTTTTTGTCAGACTTGAAATAGCCGAAATACCTTCACACTACGGAACTTCTATGGCTCTTCCGTTCGACAATCTCTCCGGCATTGGAACCATCATCTGTTTTCTCTTCGGTCACGCTCGGTTGATTTTTCTAGTCAGCACACTCATTTCCTCCATTACGCACTGGCTCCATTACCCGCTGGCCGCTTCCCAAACAAACACACGTGCGGCTTGGCACTTGTGCTGTACGTAACAAGTCACGCGACGTGACGCTGCGGCTACATTTGTTTAATAGTAATTTAACATTTTATAATTCACATATTAAACTATGAATTAAATGGTTTAAAAGCATGTAGAATAGCATATGTAGGCAAGTATATTTCTCCCTTTTTTTTTATTTATCAAGAAGCTGAGACAAAAAGGAAAAACAAAGAAACAGGGCAGGGTTCGGTGGTTGAATCATCTGTCCCCACCAATGCCAAAACCAAATCTACACCCTTGAACACAGAAATAAGTGGAAAATCTGGAGGGACAAAAAACATTGACAACTGAAAACAGAATAGCGGGAGTACCCAGTAGGAGAAGAGCTTCTAACTCACTGTTGCTGAAGCAGGACATGCATTTTTTGTTGATAACACTAAAACTAAAATGTCAGTTTAAAAACAGAAGGATAAACATTAACAACAACTCAGACTCTAATTTGAAGTCAACATTTAGCGAGCGAAAGACCTTTGGTCTTCATTAACAGCAGTGAGATACAGGCCAACTCAGGTTTGGGAGCTGTTCAGAGTATTAAGGCCTAATAATCTTATTTAGCAGCAAAATGTGAGATCAAATTCAGCTAGAGGCCTCTGGGCTTTCACCGCTGCTTTCCGTCATTAACAGTTAAGGACTGTAATATTACAATGACATTACTTTGTTACGTGCATAAACCTATCCATGTTACCAGCGGTTTAATTAGGAGAAAATCTAAACAAGCACCATGTGTCGAAAGAACAACGGACAATAAAGTTAAGAGGTGAAATTTGTGTCTTCAAACTGGTTAAATCTGGTTTCTGCTCACAGACTGACGAAAAAGAAAAAAGTTAGCTTACCTAACAGGTGAAAAATATCAGCGAGAGCGGTTATGCTAACACTACCAGAACCCCCACAGACAATAAGAAATTTATAAATAACAAGGTTCCTACTTCTTTCCCTTTCTCGCCGGGTTTAGTGGACCGCAGTCCCGCGTGCTTCTCCAGCGCCCTTCTCTGTCCGGTCGGGAGCTTTGATGCACAGGCGTGTCCGCTAACAGCTCTGCCAGTAAGAAAAGTTGCTGTCAGGTATGTGTCAGGTGAAAATGTTCCACCCTAGCTGCTGTTTGTTCCTCTTCAAATGCAAAGCCTTTGAGAAAAACAGCGAAACGGAGTGGCTGGAAACGTCTGTTAGTTCGGAGCAATAAGATGCATGCTCCAATCACGCATTAAATCAGCCAATCGCCGAGCTCCAAAACTCGTGATTGGCTGATTGTTTGTTTTTTGTTTATTTTTTCCCCCCTCTAGCTTTATTTCAACTGGAACAATAACAGCAAATATTATACATGGAGGAGACGTTGTACAATTGTAGTGCAAAATTATAATAAAGTGGAAGAGTATGTATAACTAAACAAATAAGAGACAATGATTAAAAGGGAGAAAAATAGAAAATTACGTTTTTGTTGTTTTTTTTTTTAAAAAAAACAAAGCAAGACACACAGTAACATTTTAATAATCAAATAATAGTGATTTTTTTTAAGCTTTCTTCTTGTGATAAGATAAGACAAGATAAAATAAGATAAGATAACCTTTATTAGTCCCACGTGTGGGAAATTTGTTTTATTACAGCAGTGGACAGTGCAAAGTTGCATAGAGAAATTAGAGAAATTGGAACTGGAATAATATATCTATGAGATACTGTACACAATAGAATAGAATAAAATTAAAATAAAATACTATATACATTGTATATAGTATTTTATTTTATTGTAGCTCTAGTAATAAATAATAATGTAAGGATTCTGGATCAGCACCGTGATGCCCATAGTATATACAGTATTCTGAAGAAGGTCTAAAATCTCACTGTGTGTGCGTGCATGTGTGTGTTTTATTTAGATGGATTTAAAAAAAATATATATTACTCATGATTAGGGATGGGTATCGTTTAGGTTTTATCCGATACCGGTGCCAAATCGGTACTTTTGAAACGGTGCCGGTGCTCAAACGGTGCTCAAACCGGTGCTTAAAGAATGGAGAACACAAAATTGGTCCAAAAACCTCTCATGTTCAGCTGGTTTTTGTAAAAACATAACAATGTTAGCCTTTTCTGCAGCTATGGGGCATATATGGTATCACTCTTGGCTGGAAGCAGTGCTTAAACAATGGAAAAAACACAAACTTTGTCCAAAAACCTCTCATGTTTAGCTGTTTCCCTCTTTTTCTTTGGTCATTTTAGCCTTTTTGGCCAGGGTGAAGGGAGTACCTGCCATCAAACAAGAAGACAGCCGCATGTAGCTATGATGATGTTTGCTAGTTCACCTTACATGCATTAATGTAATAACGTGGTTAGCCTACTCAACGTAAATTACACACGAACAACATTAAGCTACTCACGCAGAGAAGAATGGCTACTGCTGCATCATCATCCTCATCATTTCTGCTACACTGGCAGGGCTAGGGGCCAGGACTCTCCTCTTCGGGTTTTTGGGGGATGTTGCTAACATGTTGCTCCGATAACAGGCACCACACCCACAGTAGATGTGCTCGGTGTGAGGTCTCGCAGCAAGCTATCAAATACGGAGCATTTCTCGGCTTTTAAAAAAACGCTATGCGTCGCCAGGTGTTTCATCAGATTTGAGGTGTTACCTCCTTTGACAGTATCACAGTATCAGCTTAAAGCACTTGTTGCTGCTGAGTTTGCATATTTTGCTGTGAAGTACAGCCAGACTTTTGACCGCTTCGGCTTGGGCATTTTTAATCTGTAGCTCTGCTCTAAAAGAACGTACGTACCTGGACCTGCCTACTATCCTCGGAAACGTAAAATGATTGGCTAGAAGTGTATCACAGCTCAGGAAAAAAAAGCACCGAAATAAAGCACCGAAATGTGCGCTGCTTTTCGGTCTGGTTACTACCGTTTATGTCAGAACCGGTGCCCATCCCTACTCATGATATAACATTGTCCAGACATGCCTGGTAAGGACATGAGGAGGAAACAGTAGAAGCTGTGTGAGGCTACTAAAGGCAGTGCTATAACATTTTTCTGTCATCATTTTATTATAGATTAAGTGCAAGAGTTGTTAGGTGTGGATAATTAAATTATAGTTTATTGCAATAGCAAGTTGTGCCTTGTTCTCAGATAGACAGCAAGTGGAGAGTGATATAGAGTGATGGGATGGAAGAAAGAAGAGAAGCAAAGAGTGATTCACAGGCGGAGCCTAAATTATTTCTCACAGTTTTTTGTTGCCTTATGGTTCCAAGTGCTGTCACCAATCTTTGCATTTTGTTATTATCTCATGATACTTGTTTAATCAGCTACCATCTCTCCTATGGGCTTTTTAATGTTTACAGTCTCAGATCAACACAGCCCTGCCCTCCAGCACTATCCACAGCAAACCCTCAATAGCAACATTGCACCCATCAGGTAAAACATTGGCTACGTTTGCTTTGCCTTGTTGCCCATATTAGATTCTTGATGAATGTGTGTTGTTGTTATTCAGCCTGGTTCAATGTGCCCCTTTTTAACTTTGAGCACCCGCCCCTTTAAACCTCTCTGCACGGCCCTGCCAGCAGGTACTGAAGACTGTTATCCGTTTCGCTGTCACCGTCCGTGAGGTTTTTTTCCCCCAAAAGGTCAAGGCCTGCCGCTCGCACACTCTGTCTGCGCATGCGCATCTCAACGACTGACCCCCTCCATCCGCTCCCGGGAGGTTATAGTATGATGTGTTCTGACATCACTCTCTCTCTCCCTGTCATTTATTTGGCTCGAAACACATATTAACAAATTGCTCAGTGATGAACAACTACTCAGATCATTTACCTAAGCAGTGTGCTTTGTCAAAACGAAGTGTGTGTTCATTACACTGACATTCTGTTCTGCAATTGTTATTTACTTGTATTTTATAATTTGACTTTACATACTGCTGGGTGGTTTGTAAAGTTTACAATAACTAGTATTATCATTATGCTATATTTTCAAAAATATATAATAATCTCAAAAGTAATGCCTTGGAGTAGAAAATAGTAATGCTTTATTAAAATTTAAAACTAAAGTACAGTATTTGAATGTGTGTATTGTGTCTATTGTTTGCAAATATTTCCAACTTTTATTTACACTGAACAAAAATATAAACGCAACACTTTTGTTTTTGCTCCCATTCCCCATGGGATGGACGTAGAGACCTAAAATTCATTCCAGATACACAATATAACCATCCCTCCCAAACAGTGGTCACAAATCAGTCCAAATGTGTGGTAGTGGGCACATCTGCTATATTGAGATAATCCATCCCACCTCACAGGTGTGCCACATCAGGATGCTGATCTGACATCATGAGTAGTGCACAGGTGTACCTCAGACTGCCCACAACAAAAGGCCCAGTGTTTGAGTTTTATGTATCTTTTGTATTTATTTGTGCCTTAGCTTAGTTCACCTAGTTAATTTCTAGATTGCTGTTTAGTCTTGTTGTCTCCCCCTACTAAGCTAAAGCACAAATAAATACAAAAGATACATAAAACTCAAACACTGGGTCACTCGACCCAGGACCATGACAGAATCATTCGTATCACTTTCTTCTGTAATAAGTTTAGAGGTTTTATAGTATTCTCATATGTATTCCCCCAAACTTCGACACAGTAACTAAGTATGAGAAAAACAATGAAAAATATAAAATGCGCATTGCTTTGTAGTCTAATAAATCTCTTACATTTCCCAAAATATAAATGTTTTTAACCATCTTCTTTCTAATATACTCAATATGTGATTTCCACGTCAAATTTTCATCTACTATTACACCCAAAAAAGCGAGATTCAATAACTCTTTCAATCAATTCTCCATTAATGGACATAATGACTTCTTCCTCCTTTACACGATTGCCAAATATCATGAATTTCGTTTTTGTCAGATTCAAAGATAATTTATTTACATCAAACCATTTTTTTAATCTTAAGTCTGATAAAAACCTCATAAAAATGATTTTTTTTCTTTGTTTTTGGGTAAAAAATAAATTAAATCATCAGTTATTGTGATTATTGTTTCACAACCAGAGTCGGTTGCTTTAACAGATGATCACGGACGGGTTTATGTCAACGTTAATTTAGAAAGCTGTTTTTAAACTACTTCAAGTTTTTTACTGGCAGCAAATAATCACATCTGTTGTCCTCTGGGCTCAAAAATGACCCCGTTTGCTTTGACTGTTTATAAAGCAATAAGTATAAAATATCATCCATCTCTGTGTTTCAAGGTTTTATTCAACTTTATTCCAACTCATTACCTGACATTACCAGTTTTTATTATTTATTTTATTTTATTTTCAGTTGTTAAAGACGGGACAGACATGAGTGAGGGATAGGAAAGGGAGAGAGAAAGAGGAAGGAAAAGAAAAACAGAAGGGGAGAGGGACAGTGAGAAAGGGGAAAAAAATAAAAAATAAAATTTAAAAAATAAAATAAAATAAAATACAATAAAATCTCCTGGATCACCTGTTGAGGGAGAAAGAATAGAAAACAAGCAAAAAAACCCAAAGCAACGTACTAAACACAACACCATCGCATTAATCTAGCTAAGTGTAAACAGCAGTAAATACTAAATATTCAATGTTGTTGTGCAGCACGCAGGACAGACAGCGCACAATGTGCTTTGAAGTAGCAGCCAAGAAAGGTGTAATTTAAGTCTACGAACAGTGAACACCCGTGTGCATACCTGTGTGGATCAGCGCGCTTGTATTCAAATGGTTTCCACATGTAATGGTCTGCAAGAGGATGTAGCGAGCCATAGCCCCGTCCCCCAGGGCATGAAGCAGGCATGGAAGAGATCCAGGCCCCAGACATTCCAGAGGACTCAGAGTGCGAGAGCCCAAGGAGGACTACCGGAGGGGCATCCGTGCCACCCTCATGGGAAGGGCTGAGGATACCCAGACGAGGCGTCACCCAGTAGCCGCCGAGCAGAAGCTAGAGGGGGGTGCGGCTCTGCTGGCAGCCAGCTGTGCCAGAGTGAACCGAGCCTGAGGGCCCCCCGCACCCCGGAGGAGGCCTGACCGAGCAACAGGCGCCAGGCCCCGCCAAGTAGCCACCAGGAGTGAGCTGGTACATACCTGAGCGCCCAGCCCCGGACACCAAGAACCGCCAATGCACCGACCCCTGAGGGCATCAGTCACTGGCAGGGAGTGTGGTGAGGGGAGATAGGCCTTGGAGGGCCTGGGAGTTCCCAGAGAGGTGGAGTCTAAGACCCGACCTGACATATAGACACAGACAAACAGGCACACACAGACACAAACATGCATTCCCACCCTCATGCACACATATACAAACACTCAGCACTCACCCAACGTAAGGATTGATTTATTTATTAACTCAAAGGAGAGATACTAAACTAGACTGGGAAAATATAAACTTCACAGAGAGGTACACTAGGGAACAGCATGAGGGATGACATAAATACACAGAAGGCAATGAGGGACGTGGGAACACACGATGAGCACAGCTGAGGACAATTACACATAAGTGCAGAGTGGGACAAAGGAGTCTGTTGGTGTCACGACTGGGGCAGCAGCCGTGTGTTGTGTGGAAAAGAGGACTTGAAGGCAGCACTTACTGAGATGTGAGCGTAGTTTATTATGAAAACAGAATACAGTGGGGATGGCAAAACAGAACTAAGGATAAACTAAACTGTGAGAAACTAAACCATAGAACAACAAACCTGAACACAAAGGGAGGACAGCAGGGAGAACACGCAGTGGATTCACGGAGATGACGGAGTAATGCAGAGAAACACAGGGAATGAACACAGAGGATGAATACAGACGACGCAACGAGGAACAGAGTCAGACACACACTTTAAATACACAGAGGGACACTGGGAAATCACACACAGGTGGGAGACACAGCTGGACCTGATTAACCTGACGAGACAGGGGAACACTAACACCAGGGACCAATAGAGGGAGCACAAACTCAGAAACCCAGTATCCAAAACCCCAAAACACAAACCATCCCAAAAAAGCCCACAAATAATAATAATAATAAATAATAATAATAAAAATAATAATGATAATAATAATAACAACAATAAATACACCAAACACAAAATCACTGAGTCCACGGACTCGGGACCATGACAGTTGGTCTAAGATTATGGGAGATGCAATCGTTCGCTGAGGAGACTCCTCTGGTTGTTTATGACTATATGCAGAGGATACCCAACATTGTCCATAATGTCTAGCCGTTTTTGTAGTGTCCTCTTTGTCATGGTCTGGAGTCTGCGACTCCGTGTTTATGTTTAGTTTATTAGTGTTCTGTGGTTTTGGTTGCCTTGAGTGTTTGTACTCCTCTGTTTCATGGTTCATGTTCCTATGTTCTGTGTCCCCCAGTCTGTGTTACGTTGGTGGGTTATGTCATTGCGTGTATGTGTTTCCTGTTTTATTGTGAAGGTCTGCGTCTTATGTGAGTGTTTTCAGTTTGCCTCCCTAGTCTCGTCACGTAATCACTCCCAGCTGTGTTCCCCACCTGTGTGTAATCTCCCTGTGTTCTCTGAGTGTATTTAAGTTGTGTCTTCTGTCATGGTAGTTGCTGGTTCGTCTGTGTTGTTTCCCCTCGGTCTCCCTGCGTCTCTCCGTATGTATTTCCCCGGACCTCCCTGCATCCTCCTTTCTGGTTTGTCTTGTTAGTTTACCCAGTTTAGGTTTCCAGTTTCATGTTTTGCCACCATTGCTGTTTGTACTTACCCACCCCTGTAAATAAACACTCACCTGCACCAGAGCTGCCGCCTTTTTGGTCCTTTCTACAATTCCACACGGCTTGCCCCGGCAAACCGTGACACTCTTCTCTTCCATTGTCATCAGTGTCTAGATTTATGCTGACCACAGAGCCAGCCTTCCTGATCTGTTATTGTATATGTTTCATGTTTGTACAGAATGTTGTATTTTTTTAATTGTTATTGTGATGCATGTGTTTTTGACTTTTGCTGCCTTGATGCCAGGTCTCTCTTGGTAATGAGATTTTAATGTAAATGAGATTTTTACCTGGATAAATAAAGGACTAATAAGTGAAGATGTGGGAAAGTTGTTGAAGCTAGGTTAAGACAAAAGGTGGTGAAGCAGCGGGAATGAGGATCAGTACCTCCAAATCTGAGGCCATGGTTCTCAGCTGGAAAAGGGTGGAGTGCCGGGTCGGGGATGAGTTCCTGCCCCAAGTGGAGGAGTTCAAGTATCTCGGGGTCTTGTTCGCGAGTGATGGGAGAAGGGAGCCGGAGATCGACAGACGGATTGGTGCAGCGGCTGCAGTGATGCGGACGCTGCACCGGTCCGTCGTGGTGAAGAGGGAGCTGAGTGTAAAAGTGAAGCTCTCAATTTACCGGTCGATCTACGTCCCTACCCTCACCTATGCCCACGAGCTGTGGGTAGTGACCGAAAGAACGAGATCACGGATACAAGCGGCAGAAATGAGCTTCCTCCGAAGGGTGGCTGGCCTCTCCCTTAGAGATAGGGTGAGAAGTTCGGCCATCCGGGAGGGGCTCAGAGTAGAGCAGCTGCTGCTCCACATCGAAAGGAGCCAGCTGAGGTGGTTCGGGCATCTGACAAGGATGCCCCCTGGGCGCCTCCTGGGTGAGGTGTTCCAGGCATGTCCAACCGGGAGGAGGCCCCGGGGCAGACCCAGGACACGCTGGAGAGATTATATCTCTCGGCTGGCCTGGGAATGCCTTGTTGTTCCCCCAGATAAGCTGGAGGAGGTGGCTGGGGAGAGGGAGGTCTGGGCCTCTTTGCTTAGGCTGCTGCCCCCACGACCCGGCCCCGGATAAAGTGGATGAAGATGGATGGATGGATGGTGATGAACAGTGAGCAATAGTATGGCTTCATGCTGAGAAAGAGCTCTACAGATGCAATGTTGGCTTTGCTCTGATGTTTGTTGTGGAGAAGTTTTAAAGAAAGTCTGGGACTATGGGGGGCAGGAGTCAACCTCATTTAGCATTTATGTCTGAAAGTTCAAAATACACAGCAACAAAAACCGAAATGAACAAGGAAATCACAAAAAGTACAAATCTCCATGAGATACAAATTTGCTGGGGGACTTGGAGAAGGGAGATGCAGAGCTAAAGTTCACACAGTCATAATGACAGTGCCACAATGAACAGAGATATAAAGAGATATTGGCAGAGGATTCACCTGGCCAAGTAGTCAGAGGAGGCAGCTGGCTTGGAATACGAGGCAGGCCAAAGCAGAGGAAGCGGCTCCCAGTTCCACCCCTACTTGCTGTCACGGTTCTGGGTCAGTTTTGACCCAGTATTTTGAGTTCTTATGTTTTGGTTTATATTGGCATTATGAATTGTTCTTGGTTTCTCTGGTGCTTTGATTATTATGATAAATCTATGTTTTAGTTATTCTGGTGAGGGATTAGTTCTTAGGGTTGTTTCTCATGTTTAGTGTAGGTTTAGTTCAGTGTCTAGTCTGTCTCTCTGTCTAGTCCGTGTCTTAGTAAAGTGTGTCCTGTTTCCTGTTTTACTTTGAAGGTTCATGTTCATGTGTGATGTCAGCGTGTTCAGTTTTACTTCTCCCCCGTCTTGTTAGCCCTTAATACTTCCAGCTGTGTTCCCCACCTGTGTGTTATCTCCCTGTGTTCTTCTGTGTGTATTTAAGTCGTGTCTTCTTTTGTTGTAGTCGCTGGTCCATCTGTGAATCTACTGTGTGTTTTCCCTGCTGTCACTATTGTCACAACCCGGCTCATAGGAAGTGACAATCAAGTGGGAGACCACACACAGGCTTTTAAAGGCTGTAAGTCATATTTAATAAAAATAAAGTAAAGCAACTTAAAGACAATTTAAAGGACATAACAGCCATAACTGAAACTTCCAAATGAACATGTGTGCCAGACAGAGAGAGCCAGAGCCCAAAGCCAGCGCCCTGCTGGTTCAGTCAAGGTGTCTTTATATACACTGGGACTGGCCTCTCAGGTGTGCTGCATCAATAATTGGGTCAGCTCCACCCACCTGCAAGAAACAGGTAAAAGAAAAAGAAAAACACAAGGCCAGCCCACTGGCCGTCACACTATCATGTACCTTTTGTCTACATACCTTCATGTTCTGGTTTGCTGCTTTGTAGTTTTAGTTTTGTCCCAGTTTAGTTTAGCTTTTATTCGGTTTTGCCATTTTTCACTGTGTGCTTTATCTTCAATCATCTCAGTGAGTGCCTGCACTTGGATCCTCCTTTATTTTTCCTCACAGCTCTTCTCACTCTCCGTGACAGTACGGACCAGCCAGATTATGGATCCAGTGGCATTCGCCCCTCCCAAGGAGCTTCAGGAGGTTATAATTGACTCTGCTTCCAGGTTAGTCAACCTATGGCTGGAGCATGAGGGAGAGGGATTTCTCTGCACTCTGGAAGGCAGGCTACAGCAGCTTATTTCCGGTCACCCCTGGCTATTGGACTCACTGCACCTGCTCGTACGAGATTTCATACTCCAACTTCACCCCCTCGCCACTACCGCTTGCCTGCTCGCCTCAACAGAGGACGTGTTCTAGAGAACTGCCAGATGTGGAATTACCCGGCCTGTCAGAGCCGTCTCCGAGAAGGAAGCGACGTTTGTGCCGCCGGTGCATCACCCCACAGCCGGATATTGGGACTTTAGAACTGCTGGCTGTGGTGAGTGAAAAGAACACTGACTCTGACACAAGGACTATTTTTTCTGGTTCTGTTTTCTGTGCAGCAAGTGAGGGAATGACTGCTGTAAATGAGACTGGTTTTCCTGGGACTGCAGTCGGCCGGCCCCATTACTATGATTACTATGAGCCCACGGGCAGCCAGCTCACACCTGCACAGGCGTTCTACAGGATGTTGGGGATTATCATCTTACCACCCGGCTCTCCCAGAGTATCCACACCACAGCTGGAGCAGCCACGTCAGAGTTTTTCCCCGTCGCGGTCCAGCACCTCCGCTCCCTCCTCCACTGAGACGCGACGTAAGTGCGATCGGCACCCCCGGCTCCAACAGGAGTCCAACTTCCCTTGTGGACGCCCAGCTGGGATGAGTGAGAAAGACTTCGTTCCTCCGCCTTTCGTGTCAGGGAATACACAGAATGTTTTCACCAAGACTGCTAAAGCTAGTATTATGAACCCCAGAGCTCCTGTCCATGAGAATCAAAGGAGTGTTTGTTTTGAGAATAATTGTTTCCTCTGGGTTCAAAGAACTGTGCATTTCGTGTTGTTAAGACTGTTTCATCTGGGACCATTTTGCAATCTAACACAAGCTTAATTAAGGATTCTATTTGTTTTATTCCTTCTAAGCCCAAATTAATTTCTTGTGAATCTGTCTGCTGTGAGCCTGGTGATTTTGTTACTGATGCCTGACTGCCAACTGTATAAAACAAAAAACTACACACAATATTCGAAGCACATAGCGCACAGTCGTAAATTCACCCTAATTTTGGTAAGATCTGAGCTCAGGCACTGGGTGACTGAGCATAGCACTTACGCATGTGAGCGAGGGGGGAGAAGCTACTGCAGGAGAAGCATAGACAGGCAGACAAAGGAGAGCTTAAGTTTGAGCAGGTACCAAAGCAAATCATTCATACTGTACAAATAATGTAAAT
>NW_028187227.1:105000-107500 GCF_057381845.1 Rhamphochromis longiceps
AGTGCCGTCCGAGCGTTGCCGAGGGTGTCTGCTGACTTGCGCATCTTCAGACACCCGTCTCCCATAAATGACGGAGGGCACCTTTGCTACTCATTACCCTTAGACTGCTCAACTGGAGAGGGGAGAAAAAAAGGCCCTGGCCGAGGTGGTGAGTCGGCCTCCTCTCTCCCTCACGGTTGAAAAAGATGTGCTCCTGGCGCACTGGCCCTGCTGAAAATCTCTCTCCATTTGGCCGAGGCAGAGAGTCGGCCTCCTCTCTCCCTTACGGTCGAAAAAGATGTGCTGCTGTCGAACTGGCCATTACATCCTCACCTGATCTAGTCCCCCATTAGATCCCCCCCCCCCCCCCGCAGTTACCCCGTACCACATATCTAGCACGGACCTTGACCTCCAGCAGGCCGCCCTGGCCGAGGTGGTGAGTCGGCCTCCTCTCTCCCTCACGGTTGAAAAAGATGTGATCCTGGCGCACTGGCCCTGCTGAAAATCTCTCTCCATTTGGCCGAGGCAGAGAGTCGGCCTCCTCTCTCCCTTACGGTCGAAAAAGATGTGCTGCTGTCGAACTGGCCATTACATCCTCACCTGATCTAGTCCCCCATTAGATCCCCCCCCCCCCCCCCGCAGTTACCCCGTACCACATATCTAGCACGGACCTTGACCTCCAGCAGGCCCCGGGGACCCACATTACCCCCCCCCCCTTCCCCCTGCAGTTACCCTGTACCACATGTCTAGCATGGACCTTGACTTCCAGCAGGCCCTGGGGACCCACATACTCCCCTGCTCTACTCCCCCACTAGCTTTCCTTTCTTGCAGTTATGATCCAGCGCATATCCAGCATGGACCTTGACTTCCAGCAGGCCCCGGGGACCCAAATTACCCCCCCCCCCCCCCTGCAGTTACCCTGTACCACATATCTAGCATGGACCTTGACTTCCAGCAGGCCCCGTGGACCCACATTACCCCCCCCCCCCCCCCTGCAGTTACCCTGTGCCACATATCTAGCATGGACCTGGACCTCCAGCAGGCCCTGGGGACCCACATACTCCCCTGCTCTACTCCCCCACTAGCTTTCCTTTCTTGCAGTTATGATCCAGCGCATATCCAGCATGGACCTTGACCTCCAGCAGGCCCCGTGAACCCACATTACCCCCCCCCCCCTCCTGCAGTTACCCTGTACCACGTATCTAGCATGGACCTGGACCTCCAGCAGGCCCCGGGGACCCACACTTAAGCCCCCTCCCACTAACAAAGCAGAACACCACTGGCAAAATCCTCGTGCCCCTGGTACTCCAGAAAGCACATTGAAATGTGCCCCTGGTACACTGCGCAGAAGAACTGCCACACACACACACACACACACGCACGCACGCACGCACGCACGCACGCACTGCTTGTGCCTATGGTACGACAACTTTTCTCGTGCCTATGGTACGACAACTTTTCTCGTGCCTATGGTACAACAATTTTTCTCGTGCCTATGGTACAACAACTTTTTGCCGTGCCCCTGGTACACCGCTCAGTAGCACTTTGCCACACAAACTCTCCTCGTGCCTATGGTACGACAACTTTTCTCGGGCCTATGGTACAACAACTTTCCTCCGTGCCCCTGGTACGACAGCTTTTCTCGTGCCTATGGTACAACAACTTTTCTCGTGCCTATGGTACAACAACTTTTCGCCGTGCCCCTGGTACACCGCTCAGTAGCACTTTGCCACACACACACTCCTCGTACCTATGGTACGACAACTTTTCTCGGGCCTATGGTACAACAACTTTCCTCCGTGCCCCTGGTACGACAGCTTTTCTCGTGCCTATGGTACAACAACTTTTCTCGTGCCTATGGTACAACAACTTTTCGCCGTGCCCCTGGTACACCGCTCAGTAGCACTTTGCCACACACACACACCACTCGTGCCTATGGTACGACAACTTTTCTCGTGCCTATGGTACGACAACTTTTCTCGTGCCTATGGTACAACAACCTTTCCCCGTGCCCCTGGTACACTGCGCAGAAACTCTTTGCCACACACACACACCACTCGTGCCTATGGTACGACAACAGGCCCCGGGGACCTACATCGCACCTTGCTCTTGCCTCCCTTACAGCTGAAAAAGGTCCATGCCTGTGCCCTGGCCCTGCTGAAATTCCCTCTGCATTTAGCCGAGGCAGTGAGTCGGCCTCCTGTCTCCCTTTACGGTCGAAAAAGATGTGCTCCTGGGCGCGCTGGCCCTGCTGCTACTCACATCGGGCATGGACCTGGACCTCCAGCAGGCCCCGGGGACCTACATCACACCTTGCTCTTGCCTCCCTTACAGCTGAAAAAGGTCCATGCCTGTGCCCTGGCCCTGCTGAAATTCCCTCTGCATTTAGCCGAGGCAGTGAGTCGGCCTCCTGTCTCCCTTTACGGTCGAAAAAGATGTGCTCCTGGGCGCGCTGGCCCTGCTGCTACTCACATCGGGCATGGACCTGGACCTCCAGCAGGCCCCGGGGACCTACATCACA
>NW_028187227.1:117500-120000 GCF_057381845.1 Rhamphochromis longiceps
CCAGCAGGCCCCGGGGACCCACATTACCCCCCCCCCCCTTCCCCCTGCAGTTACCCTGTACCACATGTCTAGCATGGACCTTGACTTCCAGCAGGCCCTGGGGACCCACATACTCCCCTGCTCTACTCCCCCACTAGCTTTCCTTTCTTGCAGTTATGATCCAGCGCATATCCAGCATGGACCTTGACTTCCAGCAGGCCCCGGGGACCCAAATTACCCCCCCCCCCCCCCTGCAGTTACCCTGTACCACATATCTAGCATGGACCTTGACTTCCAGCAGGCCCCGTGGACCCACATTACCCCCCCCCCCCCCCTGCAGTTACCCTGTGCCACATATCTAGCATGGACCTGGACCTCCAGCAGGCCCTGGGGACCCACATACTCCCCTGCTCTACTCCCCCACTAGCTTTCCTTTCTTGCAGTTATGATCCAGCGCATATCCAGCATGGACCTTGACTTCCAGCAGGCCCCGGGGACCCAAATTACCCCCCCCCCCCCCTGCAGTTACCCTGTACCACATATCTAGCATGGACCTTGACTTCCAGCAGGCCCCGTGGACCCACATTACCCCCCCCCCCCCCCTGCAGTTACCCTGTGCCACATATCTAGCATGGACCTGGACCTCCAGCAGGCCCTGGGGACCCACATACTCCCCTGCTCTACTCCCCCACTAGCTTTCCTTTCTTGCAGTTATGATCCAGCGCATATCCAGCATGGACCTTGACCTCCAGCAGGCCCCGTGAACCCACATTACCCCCCCCCCCCTCCTGCAGTTACCCTGTACCACGTATCTAGCATGGACCTGGACCTCCAGCAGGCCCCGGGGACCCACACTTAAGCCCCCTCCCACTAACAAAGCAGAACACCACTGGCAAAATCCTCGTGCCCCTGGTACTCCAGAAAGCACATTGAAATGTGCCCCTGGTACACTGCGCAGAAGAACTGCCACACACACACACACACACACGCACGCACGCACGCACGCACGCACGCACTGCTTGTGCCTATGGTACGACAACTTTTCTCGTGCCTATGGTACGACAACTTTTCTCGTGCCTATGGTACAACAATTTTTCTCGTGCCTATGGTACAACAACTTTTTGCCGTGCCCCTGGTACACCGCTCAGTAGCACTTTGCCACACAAACTCTCCTCGTGCCTATGGTACGACAACTTTTCTCGGGCCTATGGTACAACAACTTTCCTCCGTGCCCCTGGTACGACAGCTTTTCTCGTGCCTATGGTACAACAACTTTTCTCGTGCCTATGGTACAACAACTTTTCGCCGTGCCCCTGGTACACCGCTCAGTAGCACTTTGCCACACACACACTCCTCGTACCTATGGTACGACAACTTTTCTCGGGCCTATGGTACAACAACTTTCCTCCGTGCCCCTGGTACGACAGCTTTTCTCGTGCCTATGGTACAACAACTTTTCTCGTGCCTATGGTACAACAACTTTTCGCCGTGCCCCTGGTACACCGCTCAGTAGCACTTTGCCACACACACACACCACTCGTGCCTATGGTACGACAACTTTTCTCGTGCCTATGGTACGACAACTTTTCTCGTGCCTATGGTACAACAACCTTTCCCCGTGCCCCTGGTACACTGCGCAGAAACTCTTTGCCACACACACACACCACTCGTGCCTATGGTACGACAACAGGCCCCGGGGACCTACATCGCACCTTGCTCTTGCCTCCCTTACAGCTGAAAAAGGTCCATGCCTGTGCCCTGGCCCTGCTGAAATTCCCTCTGCATTTAGCCGAGGCAGTGAGTCGGCCTCCTGTCTCCCTTTACGGTCGAAAAAGATGTGCTCCTGGGCGCGCTGGCCCTGCTGCTACTCACATCGGGCATGGACCTGGACCTCCAGCAGGCCCCGGGGACCTACATCACACCTTGCTCTTGCCTCCCTTACAGCTGAAAAAGGTCCATGCCTGTGCCCTGGCCCTGCTGAAATTCCCTCTGCATTTAGCCGAGGCAGTGAGTCGGCCTCCTGTCTCCCTTTACGGTCGAAAAAGATGTGCTCCTGGGCGCGCTGGCCCTGCTGCTACTCACATCGGGCATGGACCTGGACCTCCAGCAGGCCCCGGGGACCTACATCACACCTTGCTCTTGCCTCCCTTACAGCTGAAAAAGGTCCATGCTTGTGCCCTGGCCCTGCTGAAATTCCCTCTCCATTTAGCCGAGGCAGAGAGTCGGCCTCCTGTCTCCCTTTACGGTCGAAAAAGATGTGCTCCTGGGCGCGCTGGCCCTGCTGCTACTCACATCGGGCATGGACCTGGACCTCCAGCAGGCCCCGGGGACCTACATCACACCTTGCTCTTCCCTCCCTTGCAGCTGAAAAAGGTCCATGCCTGTGCCCTGGCCCTGCTGAAATTCCCTCTCCATTTAGCCGAGGCAGTGAGTCGGCCTCCTGTCTCCCTTTACGGTCGAAAAAGATGTGCTCCTGGGCGCGCTGGCCCTGCTGCTACTCACATCGGGCATGGACCTGGAC
>NW_028187227.1:130000-132500 GCF_057381845.1 Rhamphochromis longiceps
TCTACTCCCCCACTAGCTTTCCTTTCTTGCAGTTATGATCCAGCGCATATCCAGCATGGACCTTGACTTCCAGCAGGCCCCGGGGACCCAAATTACCCCCCCCCCCCCCTGCAGTTACCCTGTACCACATATCTAGCATGGACCTTGACTTCCAGCAGGCCCCGTGGACCCACATTACCCCCCCCCCCCCCCTGCAGTTACCCTGTGCCACATATCTAGCATGGACCTGGACCTCCAGCAGGCCCTGGGGACCCACATACTCCCCTGCTCTACTCCCCCACTAGCTTTCCTTTCTTGCAGTTATGATCCAGCGCATATCCAGCATGGACCTTGACCTCCAGCAGGCCCCGTGAACCCACATTACCCCCCCCCCCCTCCTGCAGTTACCCTGTACCACGTATCTAGCATGGACCTGGACCTCCAGCAGGCCCCGGGGACCCACACTTAAGCCCCCTCCCACTAACAAAGCAGAACACCACTGGCAAAATCCTCGTGCCCCTGGTACTCCAGAAAGCACATTGAAATGTGCCCCTGGTACACTGCGCAGAAGAACTGCCACACACACACACACACACACGCACGCACGCACGCACGCACGCACGCACTGCTTGTGCCTATGGTACGACAACTTTTCTCGTGCCTATGGTACGACAACTTTTCTCGTGCCTATGGTACAACAATTTTTCTCGTGCCTATGGTACAACAACTTTTTGCCGTGCCCCTGGTACACCGCTCAGTAGCACTTTGCCACACAAACTCTCCTCGTGCCTATGGTACGACAACTTTTCTCGGGCCTATGGTACAACAACTTTCCTCCGTGCCCCTGGTACGACAGCTTTTCTCGTGCCTATGGTACAACAACTTTTCTCGTGCCTATGGTACAACAACTTTTCGCCGTGCCCCTGGTACACCGCTCAGTAGCACTTTGCCACACACACACTCCTCGTACCTATGGTACGACAACTTTTCTCGGGCCTATGGTACAACAACTTTCCTCCGTGCCCCTGGTACGACAGCTTTTCTCGTGCCTATGGTACAACAACTTTTCTCGTGCCTATGGTACAACAACTTTTCGCCGTGCCCCTGGTACACCGCTCAGTAGCACTTTGCCACACACACACACCACTCGTGCCTATGGTACGACAACTTTTCTCGTGCCTATGGTACGACAACTTTTCTCGTGCCTATGGTACAACAACCTTTCCCCGTGCCCCTGGTACACTGCGCAGAAACTCTTTGCCACACACACACACCACTCGTGCCTATGGTACGACAACAGGCCCCGGGGACCTACATCGCACCTTGCTCTTGCCTCCCTTACAGCTGAAAAAGGTCCATGCCTGTGCCCTGGCCCTGCTGAAATTCCCTCTGCATTTAGCCGAGGCAGTGAGTCGGCCTCCTGTCTCCCTTTACGGTCGAAAAAGATGTGCTCCTGGGCGCGCTGGCCCTGCTGCTACTCACATCGGGCATGGACCTGGACCTCCAGCAGGCCCCGGGGACCTACATCACACCTTGCTCTTGCCTCCCTTACAGCTGAAAAAGGTCCATGCCTGTGCCCTGGCCCTGCTGAAATTCCCTCTGCATTTAGCCGAGGCAGTGAGTCGGCCTCCTGTCTCCCTTTACGGTCGAAAAAGATGTGCTCCTGGGCGCGCTGGCCCTGCTGCTACTCACATCGGGCATGGACCTGGACCTCCAGCAGGCCCCGGGGACCTACATCACACCTTGCTCTTGCCTCCCTTACAGCTGAAAAAGGTCCATGCTTGTGCCCTGGCCCTGCTGAAATTCCCTCTCCATTTAGCCGAGGCAGAGAGTCGGCCTCCTGTCTCCCTTTACGGTCGAAAAAGATGTGCTCCTGGGCGCGCTGGCCCTGCTGCTACTCACATCGGGCATGGACCTGGACCTCCAGCAGGCCCCGGGGACCTACATCACACCTTGCTCTTCCCTCCCTTGCAGCTGAAAAAGGTCCATGCCTGTGCCCTGGCCCTGCTGAAATTCCCTCTCCATTTAGCCGAGGCAGTGAGTCGGCCTCCTGTCTCCCTTTACGGTCGAAAAAGATGTGCTCCTGGGCGCGCTGGCCCTGCTGCTACTCACATCGGGCATGGACCTGGACCTCCAGCAGGCCCCGGGGACCAACATACTCCTCTGCTCTACTCCCCCACTAGCTTTCCTTCTCCCGCAGTTACCCTCCACCACAAATCCAGCATGGCCCTTGCCCTCCAGCAGGCCCCGAGGACCCACATACTCCTCCGCTCTAATCCCCCATGAGCTTTCCTTCTCCTGCAGTTACCCTCCAGCGCATATCCAGCATGGCCCTTGACCTCCAGCATGCCCCGGGGACGCACATCCTCCCCTGCTCTAGTCCCCCACTAGCTTACCTTTCTTGTAGTTACGCTCCAGCGCATATCCAGCATGGACCTTGACCTCCAGCAGGCCCCGGGGACGCACATCCTCCCCTGCTCTAATCCCCCACTAGCTTTCCTTCTCCTGCAGTTACCCTCCA
>NW_028187227.1:142500-145000 GCF_057381845.1 Rhamphochromis longiceps
GTACCACGTATCTAGCATGGACCTGGACCTCCAGCAGGCCCCGGGGACCCACACTTAAGCCCCCTCCCACTAACAAAGCAGAACACCACTGGCAAAATCCTCGTGCCCCTGGTACTCCAGAAAGCACATTGAAATGTGCCCCTGGTACACTGCGCAGAAGAACTGCCACACACACACACACACACACGCACGCACGCACGCACGCACGCACGCACTGCTTGTGCCTATGGTACGACAACTTTTCTCGTGCCTATGGTACGACAACTTTTCTCGTGCCTATGGTACAACAATTTTTCTCGTGCCTATGGTACAACAACTTTTTGCCGTGCCCCTGGTACACCGCTCAGTAGCACTTTGCCACACAAACTCTCCTCGTGCCTATGGTACGACAACTTTTCTCGGGCCTATGGTACAACAACTTTCCTCCGTGCCCCTGGTACGACAGCTTTTCTCGTGCCTATGGTACAACAACTTTTCTCGTGCCTATGGTACAACAACTTTTCGCCGTGCCCCTGGTACACCGCTCAGTAGCACTTTGCCACACACACACTCCTCGTACCTATGGTACGACAACTTTTCTCGGGCCTATGGTACAACAACTTTCCTCCGTGCCCCTGGTACGACAGCTTTTCTCGTGCCTATGGTACAACAACTTTTCTCGTGCCTATGGTACAACAACTTTTCGCCGTGCCCCTGGTACACCGCTCAGTAGCACTTTGCCACACACACACACCACTCGTGCCTATGGTACGACAACTTTTCTCGTGCCTATGGTACGACAACTTTTCTCGTGCCTATGGTACAACAACCTTTCCCCGTGCCCCTGGTACACTGCGCAGAAACTCTTTGCCACACACACACACCACTCGTGCCTATGGTACGACAACAGGCCCCGGGGACCTACATCGCACCTTGCTCTTGCCTCCCTTACAGCTGAAAAAGGTCCATGCCTGTGCCCTGGCCCTGCTGAAATTCCCTCTGCATTTAGCCGAGGCAGTGAGTCGGCCTCCTGTCTCCCTTTACGGTCGAAAAAGATGTGCTCCTGGGCGCGCTGGCCCTGCTGCTACTCACATCGGGCATGGACCTGGACCTCCAGCAGGCCCCGGGGACCTACATCACACCTTGCTCTTGCCTCCCTTACAGCTGAAAAAGGTCCATGCCTGTGCCCTGGCCCTGCTGAAATTCCCTCTGCATTTAGCCGAGGCAGTGAGTCGGCCTCCTGTCTCCCTTTACGGTCGAAAAAGATGTGCTCCTGGGCGCGCTGGCCCTGCTGCTACTCACATCGGGCATGGACCTGGACCTCCAGCAGGCCCCGGGGACCTACATCACACCTTGCTCTTGCCTCCCTTACAGCTGAAAAAGGTCCATGCTTGTGCCCTGGCCCTGCTGAAATTCCCTCTCCATTTAGCCGAGGCAGAGAGTCGGCCTCCTGTCTCCCTTTACGGTCGAAAAAGATGTGCTCCTGGGCGCGCTGGCCCTGCTGCTACTCACATCGGGCATGGACCTGGACCTCCAGCAGGCCCCGGGGACCTACATCACACCTTGCTCTTCCCTCCCTTGCAGCTGAAAAAGGTCCATGCCTGTGCCCTGGCCCTGCTGAAATTCCCTCTCCATTTAGCCGAGGCAGTGAGTCGGCCTCCTGTCTCCCTTTACGGTCGAAAAAGATGTGCTCCTGGGCGCGCTGGCCCTGCTGCTACTCACATCGGGCATGGACCTGGACCTCCAGCAGGCCCCGGGGACCTACATCACACCTTGCTCTTGCCTCCCTTACAGCTGAAAAGGTCCATGCTTTTGCCCTGGCCCTTCTGAAATTCCCTCTCCATTTAGCCGAGGCAGTGAGTCGGCCTCCTGTCTCCCTTTACGGTCGAAAAAGATGTGCTCCTGGGCGCGCTGGCCCTGCTGCTACTCACATCGGGCATGGACCTGGACCTCCAGCAGGCCCCGGGGACCTACATCACACCTTGCTCTTGCCTCCCTTACAGCTGAAAAGGTCCATGCTTTTGCCCTGGCCCTTCTGAAATTCCCTCTCCATTTAGCCGAGGCAGTGAGTCGGCCTCCTGTCTCCTTTACGGTCGAAAAAGATGTGCTCCTGGGCGCGCTGGCCCTGCTGCTACTCACATCGGGCATGGACCTGGACCTCCAGCAGGCCCCGGGGACCTACATCACACCTTGCTCTTCCCTCCCTTGCAGCTGAAAAAGGTCCATGCCTGTGCCCTGGCCCTGCTGAAATTCCCTCTCCATTTAGCCGAGGCAGTGAGTCGGCCTCCTGTCTCCCTTTACGGTCGAAAAAGATGTGCTCCTGGGCGCGCTGGCCCTGCTGCTACTCACATCGGGCATGGACCTGGACCTCCAGCAGGCCCCGGGGACCTACATCACACCTTGCTCTTGCCTCCCTTACAGCTGAAAAAGGTCCATGCTTGTGCCCTGGCCCTTCTGAAATTCCCTCTCCATTTAGCCGAGGCAGTGAGTCGGCCTCCTGTCTCCTTTACGGTCGAAAAAG
>NW_028187227.1:155000-157500 GCF_057381845.1 Rhamphochromis longiceps
CAGTTACCCTGTGCCACATATCTAGCATGGACCTGGACCTCCAGCAGGCCCTGGGGACCCACATACTCCCCTGCTCTACTCCCCCACTAGCTTTCCTTTCTTGCAGTTATGATCCAGCGCATATCCAGCATGGACCTTGACCTCCAGCAGGCCCCGTGAACCCACATTACCCCCCCCCCCCTCCTGCAGTTACCCTGTACCACGTATCTAGCATGGACCTGGACCTCCAGCAGGCCCCGGGGACCCACACTTAAGCCCCCTCCCACTAACAAAGCAGAACACCACTGGCAAAATCCTCGTGCCCCTGGTACTCCAGAAAGCACATTGAAATGTGCCCCTGGTACACTGCGCAGAAGAACTGCCACACACACACACACACACACGCACGCACGCACGCACGCACGCACGCACTGCTTGTGCCTATGGTACGACAACTTTTCTCGTGCCTATGGTACGACAACTTTTCTCGTGCCTATGGTACAACAATTTTTCTCGTGCCTATGGTACAACAACTTTTTGCCGTGCCCCTGGTACACCGCTCAGTAGCACTTTGCCACACAAACTCTCCTCGTGCCTATGGTACGACAACTTTTCTCGGGCCTATGGTACAACAACTTTCCTCCGTGCCCCTGGTACGACAGCTTTTCTCGTGCCTATGGTACAACAACTTTTCTCGTGCCTATGGTACAACAACTTTTCGCCGTGCCCCTGGTACACCGCTCAGTAGCACTTTGCCACACACACACTCCTCGTACCTATGGTACGACAACTTTTCTCGGGCCTATGGTACAACAACTTTCCTCCGTGCCCCTGGTACGACAGCTTTTCTCGTGCCTATGGTACAACAACTTTTCTCGTGCCTATGGTACAACAACTTTTCGCCGTGCCCCTGGTACACCGCTCAGTAGCACTTTGCCACACACACACACCACTCGTGCCTATGGTACGACAACTTTTCTCGTGCCTATGGTACGACAACTTTTCTCGTGCCTATGGTACAACAACCTTTCCCCGTGCCCCTGGTACACTGCGCAGAAACTCTTTGCCACACACACACACCACTCGTGCCTATGGTACGACAACAGGCCCCGGGGACCTACATCGCACCTTGCTCTTGCCTCCCTTACAGCTGAAAAAGGTCCATGCCTGTGCCCTGGCCCTGCTGAAATTCCCTCTGCATTTAGCCGAGGCAGTGAGTCGGCCTCCTGTCTCCCTTTACGGTCGAAAAAGATGTGCTCCTGGGCGCGCTGGCCCTGCTGCTACTCACATCGGGCATGGACCTGGACCTCCAGCAGGCCCCGGGGACCTACATCACACCTTGCTCTTGCCTCCCTTACAGCTGAAAAAGGTCCATGCCTGTGCCCTGGCCCTGCTGAAATTCCCTCTGCATTTAGCCGAGGCAGTGAGTCGGCCTCCTGTCTCCCTTTACGGTCGAAAAAGATGTGCTCCTGGGCGCGCTGGCCCTGCTGCTACTCACATCGGGCATGGACCTGGACCTCCAGCAGGCCCCGGGGACCTACATCACACCTTGCTCTTGCCTCCCTTACAGCTGAAAAAGGTCCATGCTTGTGCCCTGGCCCTGCTGAAATTCCCTCTCCATTTAGCCGAGGCAGAGAGTCGGCCTCCTGTCTCCCTTTACGGTCGAAAAAGATGTGCTCCTGGGCGCGCTGGCCCTGCTGCTACTCACATCGGGCATGGACCTGGACCTCCAGCAGGCCCCGGGGACCTACATCACACCTTGCTCTTCCCTCCCTTGCAGCTGAAAAAGGTCCATGCCTGTGCCCTGGCCCTGCTGAAATTCCCTCTCCATTTAGCCGAGGCAGTGAGTCGGCCTCCTGTCTCCCTTTACGGTCGAAAAAGATGTGCTCCTGGGCGCGCTGGCCCTGCTGCTACTCACATCGGGCATGGACCTGGACCTCCAGCAGGCCCCGGGGACCAACATACTCCTCTGCTCTACTCCCCCACTAGCTTTCCTTCTCCCGCAGTTACCCTCCACCACAAATCCAGCATGGCCCTTGCCCTCCAGCAGGCCCCGAGGACCCACATACTCCTCCGCTCTAATCCCCCATGAGCTTTCCTTCTCCTGCAGTTACCCTCCAGCGCATATCCAGCATGGCCCTTGACCTCCAGCATGCCCCGGGGACGCACATCCTCCCCTGCTCTAGTCCCCCACTAGCTTACCTTTCTTGTAGTTACGCTCCAGCGCATATCCAGCATGGACCTTGACCTCCAGCAGGCCCCGGGGACGCACATCCTCCCCTGCTCTAATCCCCCACTAGCTTTCCTTCTCCTGCAGTTACCCTCCACCGCATATCCAGCATGGACCTTGACCTCCAGCATGCCCCGTGGACCCACACTTAAGCCCCCTCCCACTGACAAAGCAAAACACCACTGGCAAAATCCTCGTGCCCCTGGTACTCCAGAATGTAAATTCAAACATGCCCCTGGTACACTGCGCAGAAACACTTTGCCACACACACGCACACACTGCTTGTGCCTA
>NW_028187227.1:167500-170000 GCF_057381845.1 Rhamphochromis longiceps
GCACGCACGCACGCACGCACGCACTGCTTGTGCCTATGGTACGACAACTTTTCTCGTGCCTATGGTACGACAACTTTTCTCGTGCCTATGGTACAACAATTTTTCTCGTGCCTATGGTACAACAACTTTTTGCCGTGCCCCTGGTACACCGCTCAGTAGCACTTTGCCACACAAACTCTCCTCGTGCCTATGGTACGACAACTTTTCTCGGGCCTATGGTACAACAACTTTCCTCCGTGCCCCTGGTACGACAGCTTTTCTCGTGCCTATGGTACAACAACTTTTCTCGTGCCTATGGTACAACAACTTTTCGCCGTGCCCCTGGTACACCGCTCAGTAGCACTTTGCCACACACACACTCCTCGTACCTATGGTACGACAACTTTTCTCGGGCCTATGGTACAACAACTTTCCTCCGTGCCCCTGGTACGACAGCTTTTCTCGTGCCTATGGTACAACAACTTTTCTCGTGCCTATGGTACAACAACTTTTCGCCGTGCCCCTGGTACACCGCTCAGTAGCACTTTGCCACACACACACACCACTCGTGCCTATGGTACGACAACTTTTCTCGTGCCTATGGTACGACAACTTTTCTCGTGCCTATGGTACAACAACCTTTCCCCGTGCCCCTGGTACACTGCGCAGAAACTCTTTGCCACACACACACACCACTCGTGCCTATGGTACGACAACAGGCCCCGGGGACCTACATCGCACCTTGCTCTTGCCTCCCTTACAGCTGAAAAAGGTCCATGCCTGTGCCCTGGCCCTGCTGAAATTCCCTCTGCATTTAGCCGAGGCAGTGAGTCGGCCTCCTGTCTCCCTTTACGGTCGAAAAAGATGTGCTCCTGGGCGCGCTGGCCCTGCTGCTACTCACATCGGGCATGGACCTGGACCTCCAGCAGGCCCCGGGGACCTACATCACACCTTGCTCTTGCCTCCCTTACAGCTGAAAAAGGTCCATGCCTGTGCCCTGGCCCTGCTGAAATTCCCTCTGCATTTAGCCGAGGCAGTGAGTCGGCCTCCTGTCTCCCTTTACGGTCGAAAAAGATGTGCTCCTGGGCGCGCTGGCCCTGCTGCTACTCACATCGGGCATGGACCTGGACCTCCAGCAGGCCCCGGGGACCTACATCACACCTTGCTCTTGCCTCCCTTACAGCTGAAAAAGGTCCATGCTTGTGCCCTGGCCCTGCTGAAATTCCCTCTCCATTTAGCCGAGGCAGAGAGTCGGCCTCCTGTCTCCCTTTACGGTCGAAAAAGATGTGCTCCTGGGCGCGCTGGCCCTGCTGCTACTCACATCGGGCATGGACCTGGACCTCCAGCAGGCCCCGGGGACCTACATCACACCTTGCTCTTCCCTCCCTTGCAGCTGAAAAAGGTCCATGCCTGTGCCCTGGCCCTGCTGAAATTCCCTCTCCATTTAGCCGAGGCAGTGAGTCGGCCTCCTGTCTCCCTTTACGGTCGAAAAAGATGTGCTCCTGGGCGCGCTGGCCCTGCTGCTACTCACATCGGGCATGGACCTGGACCTCCAGCAGGCCCCGGGGACCTACATCACACCTTGCTCTTGCCTCCCTTACAGCTGAAAAGGTCCATGCTTTTGCCCTGGCCCTTCTGAAATTCCCTCTCCATTTAGCCGAGGCAGTGAGTCGGCCTCCTGTCTCCCTTTACGGTCGAAAAAGATGTGCTCCTGGGCGCGCTGGCCCTGCTGCTACTCACATCGGGCATGGACCTGGACCTCCAGCAGGCCCCGGGGACCTACATCACACCTTGCTCTTGCCTCCCTTACAGCTGAAAAGGTCCATGCTTTTGCCCTGGCCCTTCTGAAATTCCCTCTCCATTTAGCCGAGGCAGTGAGTCGGCCTCCTGTCTCCTTTACGGTCGAAAAAGATGTGCTCCTGGGCGCGCTGGCCCTGCTGCTACTCACATCGGGCATGGACCTGGACCTCCAGCAGGCCCCGGGGACCTACATCACACCTTGCTCTTCCCTCCCTTGCAGCTGAAAAAGGTCCATGCCTGTGCCCTGGCCCTGCTGAAATTCCCTCTCCATTTAGCCGAGGCAGTGAGTCGGCCTCCTGTCTCCCTTTACGGTCGAAAAAGATGTGCTCCTGGGCGCGCTGGCCCTGCTGCTACTCACATCGGGCATGGACCTGGACCTCCAGCAGGCCCCGGGGACCTACATCACACCTTGCTCTTGCCTCCCTTACAGCTGAAAAAGGTCCATGCTTTTGCCCTGGCCCTTCTGAAATTCCCTCTCCATTTAGCCGAGGCAGTGAGTCGGCCTCCTGTCTCCTTTACGGTCGAAAAAGATGTGCTCCTGGGCGCGCTGGCCCTGCTGCTACTCACATCGGGCATGGACCTGGACCTCCAGCAGGCCCCGGGGACCAACATACTCCTCTGCTCTACTCCCCCACTAGCTTTCCTTCTCCCGCAGTTACCCTCCACCACAAATCCAGCATGGCCCTTGCCCTCCAGCAGGCCCCGAGGACCCACATACTCC
>NW_028187227.1:180000-182500 GCF_057381845.1 Rhamphochromis longiceps
CACATATCTAGCATGGACCTGGACCTCCAGCAGGCCCTGGGGACCCACATACTCCCCTGCTCTACTCCCCCACTAGCTTTCCTTTCTTGCAGTTATGATCCAGCGCATATCCAGCATGGACCTTGACCTCCAGCAGGCCCCGTGAACCCACATTACCCCCCCCCCCCCTCCTGCAGTTACCCTGTACCACGTATCTAGCATGGACCTGGACCTCCAGCAGGCCCCGGGGACCCACACTTAAGCCCCCTCCCACTAACAAAGCAGAACACCACTGGCAAAATCCTCGTGCCCCTGGTACTCCAGAAAGCACATTGAAATGTGCCCCTGGTACACTGCGCAGAAGAACTGCCACACACACACACACACACACGCACGCACGCACGCACGCACGCACGCACTGCTTGTGCCTATGGTACGACAACTTTTCTCGTGCCTATGGTACGACAACTTTTCTCGTGCCTATGGTACAACAATTTTTCTCGTGCCTATGGTACAACAACTTTTTGCCGTGCCCCTGGTACACCGCTCAGTAGCACTTTGCCACACAAACTCTCCTCGTGCCTATGGTACGACAACTTTTCTCGGGCCTATGGTACAACAACTTTCCTCCGTGCCCCTGGTACGACAGCTTTTCTCGTGCCTATGGTACAACAACTTTTCTCGTGCCTATGGTACAACAACTTTTCGCCGTGCCCCTGGTACACCGCTCAGTAGCACTTTGCCACACACACACTCCTCGTACCTATGGTACGACAACTTTTCTCGGGCCTATGGTACAACAACTTTCCTCCGTGCCCCTGGTACGACAGCTTTTCTCGTGCCTATGGTACAACAACTTTTCTCGTGCCTATGGTACAACAACTTTTCGCCGTGCCCCTGGTACACCGCTCAGTAGCACTTTGCCACACACACACACCACTCGTGCCTATGGTACGACAACTTTTCTCGTGCCTATGGTACGACAACTTTTCTCGTGCCTATGGTACAACAACCTTTCCCCGTGCCCCTGGTACACTGCGCAGAAACTCTTTGCCACACACACACACCACTCGTGCCTATGGTACGACAACAGGCCCCGGGGACCTACATCGCACCTTGCTCTTGCCTCCCTTACAGCTGAAAAAGGTCCATGCCTGTGCCCTGGCCCTGCTGAAATTCCCTCTGCATTTAGCCGAGGCAGTGAGTCGGCCTCCTGTCTCCCTTTACGGTCGAAAAAGATGTGCTCCTGGGCGCGCTGGCCCTGCTGCTACTCACATCGGGCATGGACCTGGACCTCCAGCAGGCCCCGGGGACCTACATCACACCTTGCTCTTGCCTCCCTTACAGCTGAAAAAGGTCCATGCCTGTGCCCTGGCCCTGCTGAAATTCCCTCTGCATTTAGCCGAGGCAGTGAGTCGGCCTCCTGTCTCCCTTTACGGTCGAAAAAGATGTGCTCCTGGGCGCGCTGGCCCTGCTGCTACTCACATCGGGCATGGACCTGGACCTCCAGCAGGCCCCGGGGACCTACATCACACCTTGCTCTTGCCTCCCTTACAGCTGAAAAAGGTCCATGCTTGTGCCCTGGCCCTGCTGAAATTCCCTCTCCATTTAGCCGAGGCAGAGAGTCGGCCTCCTGTCTCCCTTTACGGTCGAAAAAGATGTGCTCCTGGGCGCGCTGGCCCTGCTGCTACTCACATCGGGCATGGACCTGGACCTCCAGCAGGCCCCGGGGACCTACATCACACCTTGCTCTTCCCTCCCTTGCAGCTGAAAAAGGTCCATGCCTGTGCCCTGGCCCTGCTGAAATTCCCTCTCCATTTAGCCGAGGCAGTGAGTCGGCCTCCTGTCTCCCTTTACGGTCGAAAAAGATGTGCTCCTGGGCGCGCTGGCCCTGCTGCTACTCACATCGGGCATGGACCTGGACCTCCAGCAGGCCCCGGGGACCTACATCACACCTTGCTCTTGCCTCCCTTACAGCTGAAAAGGTCCATGCTTTTGCCCTGGCCCTTCTGAAATTCCCTCTCCATTTAGCCGAGGCAGTGAGTCGGCCTCCTGTCTCCCTTTACGGTCGAAAAAGATGTGCTCCTGGGCGCGCTGGCCCTGCTGCTACTCACATCGGGCATGGACCTGGACCTCCAGCAGGCCCCGGGGACCTACATCACACCTTGCTCTTGCCTCCCTTACAGCTGAAAAGGTCCATGCTTTTGCCCTGGCCCTTCTGAAATTCCCTCTCCATTTAGCCGAGGCAGTGAGTCGGCCTCCTGTCTCCTTTACGGTCGAAAAAGATGTGCTCCTGGGCGCGCTGGCCCTGCTGCTACTCACATCGGGCATGGACCTGGACCTCCAGCAGGCCCCGGGGACCTACATCACACCTTGCTCTTCCCTCCCTTGCAGCTGAAAAAGGTCCATGCCTGTGCCCTGGCCCTGCTGAAATTCCCTCTCCATTTAGCCGAGGCAGTGAGTCGGCCTCCTGTCTCCCTTTACGGTCGAAAAAGATGTGCTCCTGGGCGCGCTGGCCCTG
>NW_028187227.1:192500-195000 GCF_057381845.1 Rhamphochromis longiceps
TAGCTTTCCTTTCTTGCAGTTATGATCCAGCGCATATCCAGCATGGACCTTGACTTCCAGCAGGCCCCGGGGACCCAAATTACCCCCCCCCCCCCCCCTGCAGTTACCCTGTACCACATATCTAGCATGGACCTTGACTTCCAGCAGGCCCCGTGGACCCACATTACCCCCCCCCCCCCCCTGCAGTTACCCTGTGCCACATATCTAGCATGGACCTGGACCTCCAGCAGGCCCTGGGGACCCACATACTCCCCTGCTCTACTCCCCCACTAGCTTTCCTTTCTTGCAGTTATGATCCAGCGCATATCCAGCATGGACCTTGACCTCCAGCAGGCCCCGTGAACCCACATTACCCCCCCCCCCCTCCTGCAGTTACCCTGTACCACGTATCTAGCATGGACCTGGACCTCCAGCAGGCCCCGGGGACCCACATTACCCCCCCCCCCTTCCCCCTGCAGTTACCCTGTACCACATGTCTAGCATGGACCTTGACTTCCAGCAGGCCCTGGGGACCCACATACTCCCCTGCTCTACTCCCCCACTAGCTTTCCTTTCTTGCAGTTATGATCCAGCGCATATCCAGCATGGACCTTGACTTCCAGCAGGCCCCGGGGACCCAAATTACCCCCCCCCCCCCCTGCAGTTACCCTGTACCACATATCTAGCATGGACCTTGACTTCCAGCAGGCCCCGTGGACCCACATTACCCCCCCCCCCCCCCTGCAGTTACCCTGTGCCACATATCTAGCATGGACCTGGACCTCCAGCAGGCCCTGGGGACCCACATACTCCCCTGCTCTACTCCCCCACTAGCTTTCCTTTCTTGCAGTTATGATCCAGCGCATATCCAGCATGGACCTTGACTTCCAGCAGGCCCCGGGGACCCAAATTACCCCCCCCCCCCCCTGCAGTTACCCTGTACCACATATCTAGCATGGACCTTGACTTCCAGCAGGCCCCGTGGACCCACATTACCCCCCCCCCCCCCCCCCTGCAGTTACCCTGTGCCACATATCTAGCATGGACCTGGACCTCCAGCAGGCCCTGGGGACCCACATACTCCCCTGCTCTACTCCCCCACTAGCTTTCCTTTCTTGCAGTTATGATCCAGCGCATATCCAGCATGGACCTTGACCTCCAGCAGGCCCCGTGAACCCACATTACCCCCCCCCCCCCTCCTGCAGTTACCCTGTACCACGTATCTAGCATGGACCTGGACCTCCAGCAGGCCCCGGGGACCCACACTTAAGCCCCCTCCCACTAACAAAGCAGAACACCACTGGCAAAATCCTCGTGCCCCTGGTACTCCAGAAAGCACATTGAAATGTGCCCCTGGTACACTGCGCAGAAGAACTGCCACACACACACACACACACACGCACGCACGCACGCACGCACGCACGCACTGCTTGTGCCTATGGTACGACAACTTTTCTCGTGCCTATGGTACGACAACTTTTCTCGTGCCTATGGTACAACAATTTTTCTCGTGCCTATGGTACAACAACTTTTTGCCGTGCCCCTGGTACACCGCTCAGTAGCACTTTGCCACACAAACTCTCCTCGTGCCTATGGTACGACAACTTTTCTCGGGCCTATGGTACAACAACTTTCCTCCGTGCCCCTGGTACGACAGCTTTTCTCGTGCCTATGGTACAACAACTTTTCTCGTGCCTATGGTACAACAACTTTTCGCCGTGCCCCTGGTACACCGCTCAGTAGCACTTTGCCACACACACACTCCTCGTACCTATGGTACGACAACTTTTCTCGGGCCTATGGTACAACAACTTTCCTCCGTGCCCCTGGTACGACAGCTTTTCTCGTGCCTATGGTACAACAACTTTTCTCGTGCCTATGGTACAACAACTTTTCGCCGTGCCCCTGGTACACCGCTCAGTAGCACTTTGCCACACACACACACCACTCGTGCCTATGGTACGACAACTTTTCTCGTGCCTATGGTACGACAACTTTTCTCGTGCCTATGGTACAACAACCTTTCCCCGTGCCCCTGGTACACTGCGCAGAAACTCTTTGCCACACACACACACCACTCGTGCCTATGGTACGACAACAGGCCCCGGGGACCTACATCGCACCTTGCTCTTGCCTCCCTTACAGCTGAAAAAGGTCCATGCCTGTGCCCTGGCCCTGCTGAAATTCCCTCTGCATTTAGCCGAGGCAGTGAGTCGGCCTCCTGTCTCCCTTTACGGTCGAAAAAGATGTGCTCCTGGGCGCGCTGGCCCTGCTGCTACTCACATCGGGCATGGACCTGGACCTCCAGCAGGCCCCGGGGACCTACATCACACCTTGCTCTTGCCTCCCTTACAGCTGAAAAAGGTCCATGCCTGTGCCCTGGCCCTGCTGAAATTCCCTCTGCATTTAGCCGAGGCAGTGAGTCGGCCTCCTGTCTCCCTTTACGGTCGAAAAAGATGTGCTCCTGGGCGCGCTGGCCCTGCTGCTACTCACATCGGGCATGGACCTGGACCTCCAGCAG
>NW_028187227.1:207500-210000 GCF_057381845.1 Rhamphochromis longiceps
TGAAAAAGGTCCATGCCTGTGCCCTGGCCCTGCTGAAATTCCCTCTGCATTTAGCCGAGGCAGTGAGTCGGCCTCCTGTCTCCCTTTACGGTCGAAAAAGATGTGCTCCTGGGCGCGCTGGCCCTGCTGCTACTCACATCGGGCATGGACCTGGACCTCCAGCAGGCCCCGGGGACCTACATCACACCTTGCTCTTGCCTCCCTTACAGCTGAAAAAGGTCCATGCTTGTGCCCTGGCCCTGCTGAAATTCCCTCTCCATTTAGCCGAGGCAGAGAGTCGGCCTCCTGTCTCCCTTTACGGTCGAAAAAGATGTGCTCCTGGGCGCGCTGGCCCTGCTGCTACTCACATCGGGCATGGACCTGGACCTCCAGCAGGCCCCGGGGACCTACATCACACCTTGCTCTTCCCTCCCTTGCAGCTGAAAAAGGTCCATGCCTGTGCCCTGGCCCTGCTGAAATTCCCTCTCCATTTAGCCGAGGCAGTGAGTCGGCCTCCTGTCTCCCTTTACGGTCGAAAAAGATGTGCTCCTGGGCGCGCTGGCCCTGCTGCTACTCACATCGGGCATGGACCTGGACCTCCAGCAGGCCCCGGGGACCTACATCACACCTTGCTCTTGCCTCCCTTACAGCTGAAAAGGTCCATGCTTTTGCCCTGGCCCTTCTGAAATTCCCTCTCCATTTAGCCGAGGCAGTGAGTCGGCCTCCTGTCTCCCTTTACGGTCGAAAAAGATGTGCTCCTGGGCGCGCTGGCCCTGCTGCTACTCACATCGGGCATGGACCTGGACCTCCAGCAGGCCCCGGGGACCTACATCACACCTTGCTCTTGCCTCCCTTACAGCTGAAAAGGTCCATGCTTTTGCCCTGGCCCTTCTGAAATTCCCTCTCCATTTAGCCGAGGCAGTGAGTCGGCCTCCTGTCTCCTTTACGGTCGAAAAAGATGTGCTCCTGGGCGCGCTGGCCCTGCTGCTACTCACATCGGGCATGGACCTGGACCTCCAGCAGGCCCCGGGGACCTACATCACACCTTGCTCTTCCCTCCCTTGCAGCTGAAAAAGGTCCATGCCTGTGCCCTGGCCCTTCTGAAATTCCCTCTCCATTTAGCCGAGGCAGTGAGTCGGCCTCCTGTCTCCTTTACGGTCGAAAAAGATGTGCTCCTGGGCGCGCTGGCCCTGCTGCTACTCACATCGGGCATGGACCTGGACCTCCAGCAGGCCCCGGGGACCTACATCACACCTTGCTCTTGCCTCCCTTACAGCTGAAAAAGGTCCATGCTTGTGCCCTGGCCCTGCTGAAATTCCCTCTCCATTTAGCCGAGGCAGAGAGTCGGCCTCCTGTCTCCCTTTACGGTCGAAAAAGATGTGCTCCTGGGCGCGCTGGCCCTGCTGCTACTCACATCGGGCATGGACCTGGACCTCCAGCAGGCCCCGGGGACCTACATCACACCTTGCTCTTCCCTCCCTTGCAGCTGAAAAAGGTCCATGCCTGTGCCCTGGCCCTGCTGAAATTCCCTCTCCATTTAGCCGAGGCAGTGAGTCGGCCTCCTGTCTCCCTTTACGGTCGAAAAAGATGTGCTCCTGGGCGCGCTGGCCCTGCTGCTACTCACATCGGGCATGGACCTGGACCTCCAGCAGGCCCCGGGGACCTACATCACACCTTGCTCTTGCCTCCCTTACAGCTGAAAAGGTCCATGCTTTTGCCCTGGCCCTTCTGAAATTCCCTCTCCATTTAGCCGAGGCAGTGAGTCGGCCTCCTGTCTCCCTTTACGGTCGAAAAAGATGTGCTCCTGGGCGCGCTGGCCCTGCTGCTACTCACATCGGGCATGGACCTGGACCTCCAGCAGGCCCCGGGGACCTACATCACACCTTGCTCTTGCCTCCCTTACAGCTGAAAAGGTCCATGCTTTTGCCCTGGCCCTTCTGAAATTCCCTCTCCATTTAGCCGAGGCAGTGAGTCGGCCTCCTGTCTCCTTTACGGTCGAAAAAGATGTGCTCCTGGGCGCGCTGGCCCTGCTGCTACTCACATCGGGCATGGACCTGGACCTCCAGCAGGCCCCGGGGACCTACATCACACCTTGCTCTTCCCTCCCTTGCAGCTGAAAAAGGTCCATGCCTGTGCCCTGGCCCTGCTGAAATTCCCTCTCCATTTAGCCGAGGCAGTGAGTCGGCCTCCTGTCTCCCTTTACGGTCGAAAAAGATGTGCTCCTGGGCGCGCTGGCCCTGCTGCTACTCACATCGGGCATGGACCTGGACCTCCAGCAGGCCCCGGGGACCTACATCACACCTTGCTCTTGCCTCCCTTACAGCTGAAAAAGGTCCATGCTTTTGCCCTGGCCCTTCTGAAATTCCCTCTCCATTTAGCCGAGGCAGTGAGTCGGCCTCCTGTCTCCTTTACGGTCGAAAAAGATGTGCTCCTGGGCGCGCTGGCCCTGCTGCTACTCACATCGGGCATGGACCTGGACCTCCAGCAGGCCCCGGGGACCAACATACTCCTCTGCTCTACT
>NW_028187227.1:220000-222500 GCF_057381845.1 Rhamphochromis longiceps
ATGTGCCCCTGGTACACTGCGCAGAAGAACTGCCACACACACACACACACACACGCACGCACGCACGCACGCACGCACGCACTGCTTGTGCCTATGGTACGACAACTTTTCTCGTGCCTATGGTACGACAACTTTTCTCGTGCCTATGGTACAACAATTTTTCTCGTGCCTATGGTACAACAACTTTTTGCCGTGCCCCTGGTACACCGCTCAGTAGCACTTTGCCACACAAACTCTCCTCGTGCCTATGGTACGACAACTTTTCTCGGGCCTATGGTACAACAACTTTCCTCCGTGCCCCTGGTACGACAGCTTTTCTCGTGCCTATGGTACAACAACTTTTCTCGTGCCTATGGTACAACAACTTTTCGCCGTGCCCCTGGTACACCGCTCAGTAGCACTTTGCCACACACACACTCCTCGTACCTATGGTACGACAACTTTTCTCGGGCCTATGGTACAACAACTTTCCTCCGTGCCCCTGGTACGACAGCTTTTCTCGTGCCTATGGTACAACAACTTTTCTCGTGCCTATGGTACAACAACTTTTCGCCGTGCCCCTGGTACACCGCTCAGTAGCACTTTGCCACACACACACACCACTCGTGCCTATGGTACGACAACTTTTCTCGTGCCTATGGTACGACAACTTTTCTCGTGCCTATGGTACAACAACCTTTCCCCGTGCCCCTGGTACACTGCGCAGAAACTCTTTGCCACACACACACACCACTCGTGCCTATGGTACGACAACAGGCCCCGGGGACCTACATCGCACCTTGCTCTTGCCTCCCTTACAGCTGAAAAAGGTCCATGCCTGTGCCCTGGCCCTGCTGAAATTCCCTCTGCATTTAGCCGAGGCAGTGAGTCGGCCTCCTGTCTCCCTTTACGGTCGAAAAAGATGTGCTCCTGGGCGCGCTGGCCCTGCTGCTACTCACATCGGGCATGGACCTGGACCTCCAGCAGGCCCCGGGGACCTACATCACACCTTGCTCTTGCCTCCCTTACAGCTGAAAAAGGTCCATGCCTGTGCCCTGGCCCTGCTGAAATTCCCTCTGCATTTAGCCGAGGCAGTGAGTCGGCCTCCTGTCTCCCTTTACGGTCGAAAAAGATGTGCTCCTGGGCGCGCTGGCCCTGCTGCTACTCACATCGGGCATGGACCTGGACCTCCAGCAGGCCCCGGGGACCTACATCACACCTTGCTCTTGCCTCCCTTACAGCTGAAAAAGGTCCATGCTTGTGCCCTGGCCCTGCTGAAATTCCCTCTCCATTTAGCCGAGGCAGAGAGTCGGCCTCCTGTCTCCCTTTACGGTCGAAAAAGATGTGCTCCTGGGCGCGCTGGCCCTGCTGCTACTCACATCGGGCATGGACCTGGACCTCCAGCAGGCCCCGGGGACCTACATCACACCTTGCTCTTCCCTCCCTTGCAGCTGAAAAAGGTCCATGCCTGTGCCCTGGCCCTGCTGAAATTCCCTCTCCATTTAGCCGAGGCAGTGAGTCGGCCTCCTGTCTCCCTTTACGGTCGAAAAAGATGTGCTCCTGGGCGCGCTGGCCCTGCTGCTACTCACATCGGGCATGGACCTGGACCTCCAGCAGGCCCCGGGGACCTACATCACACCTTGCTCTTGCCTCCCTTACAGCTGAAAAGGTCCATGCTTTTGCCCTGGCCCTTCTGAAATTCCCTCTCCATTTAGCCGAGGCAGTGAGTCGGCCTCCTGTCTCCCTTTACGGTCGAAAAAGATGTGCTCCTGGGCGCGCTGGCCCTGCTGCTACTCACATCGGGCATGGACCTGGACCTCCAGCAGGCCCCGGGGACCTACATCACACCTTGCTCTTGCCTCCCTTACAGCTGAAAAGGTCCATGCTTTTGCCCTGGCCCTTCTGAAATTCCCTCTCCATTTAGCCGAGGCAGTGAGTCGGCCTCCTGTCTCCTTTACGGTCGAAAAAGATGTGCTCCTGGGCGCGCTGGCCCTGCTGCTACTCACATCGGGCATGGACCTGGACCTCCAGCAGGCCCCGGGGACCTACATCACACCTTGCTCTTCCCTCCCTTGCAGCTGAAAAAGGTCCATGCCTGTGCCCTGGCCCTGCTGAAATTCCCTCTCCATTTAGCCGAGGCAGTGAGTCGGCCTCCTGTCTCCCTTTACGGTCGAAAAAGATGTGCTCCTGGGCGCGCTGGCCCTGCTGCTACTCACATCGGGCATGGACCTGGACCTCCAGCAGGCCCCGGGGACCTACATCACACCTTGCTCTTGCCTCCCTTACAGCTGAAAAAGGTCCATGCTTTTGCCCTGGCCCTTCTGAAATTCCCTCTCCATTTAGCCGAGGCAGTGAGTCGGCCTCCTGTCTCCTTTACGGTCGAAAAAGATGTGCTCCTGGGCGCGCTGGCCCTGCTGCTACTCACATCGGGCATGGACCTGGACCTCCAGCAGGCCCCGGGGACCAACATACTCCTCTGCTCTACTCCCCCACTAGCTTTCCTTCTCCCGCAGTTACCCTC
>NW_028187227.1:232500-235285 GCF_057381845.1 Rhamphochromis longiceps
GACTTCCAGCAGGCCCCGGGGACCCAAATTACCCCCCCCCCCCCCTGCAGTTACCCTGTACCACATATCTAGCATGGACCTTGACTTCCAGCAGGCCCCGTGGACCCACATTACCCCCCCCCCCCCCCCCCCTGCAGTTACCCTGTGCCACATATCTAGCATGGACCTGGACCTCCAGCAGGCCCTGGGGACCCACATACTCCCCTGCTCTACTCCCCCACTAGCTTTCCTTTCTTGCAGTTATGATCCAGCGCATATCCAGCATGGACCTTGACCTCCAGCAGGCCCCGTGAACCCACATTACCCCCCCCCCCCCTCCTGCAGTTACCCTGTACCACGTATCTAGCATGGACCTGGACCTCCAGCAGGCCCCGGGGACCCACACTTAAGCCCCCTCCCACTAACAAAGCAGAACACCACTGGCAAAATCCTCGTGCCCCTGGTACTCCAGAAAGCACATTGAAATGTGCCCCTGGTACACTGCGCAGAAGAACTGCCACACACACACACACACACACGCACGCACGCACGCACGCACGCACGCACTGCTTGTGCCTATGGTACGACAACTTTTCTCGTGCCTATGGTACGACAACTTTTCTCGTGCCTATGGTACAACAATTTTTCTCGTGCCTATGGTACAACAACTTTTTGCCGTGCCCCTGGTACACCGCTCAGTAGCACTTTGCCACACAAACTCTCCTCGTGCCTATGGTACGACAACTTTTCTCGGGCCTATGGTACAACAACTTTCCTCCGTGCCCCTGGTACGACAGCTTTTCTCGTGCCTATGGTACAACAACTTTTCTCGTGCCTATGGTACAACAACTTTTCGCCGTGCCCCTGGTACACCGCTCAGTAGCACTTTGCCACACACACACTCCTCGTACCTATGGTACGACAACTTTTCTCGGGCCTATGGTACAACAACTTTCCTCCGTGCCCCTGGTACGACAGCTTTTCTCGTGCCTATGGTACAACAACTTTTCTCGTGCCTATGGTACAACAACTTTTCGCCGTGCCCCTGGTACACCGCTCAGTAGCACTTTGCCACACACACACACCACTCGTGCCTATGGTACGACAACTTTTCTCGTGCCTATGGTACGACAACTTTTCTCGTGCCTATGGTACAACAACCTTTCCCCGTGCCCCTGGTACACTGCGCAGAAACTCTTTGCCACACACACACACCACTCGTGCCTATGGTACGACAACAGGCCCCGGGGACCTACATCGCACCTTGCTCTTGCCTCCCTTACAGCTGAAAAAGGTCCATGCCTGTGCCCTGGCCCTGCTGAAATTCCCTCTGCATTTAGCCGAGGCAGTGAGTCGGCCTCCTGTCTCCCTTTACGGTCGAAAAAGATGTGCTCCTGGGCGCGCTGGCCCTGCTGCTACTCACATCGGGCATGGACCTGGACCTCCAGCAGGCCCCGGGGACCTACATCACACCTTGCTCTTGCCTCCCTTACAGCTGAAAAAGGTCCATGCCTGTGCCCTGGCCCTGCTGAAATTCCCTCTGCATTTAGCCGAGGCAGTGAGTCGGCCTCCTGTCTCCCTTTACGGTCGAAAAAGATGTGCTCCTGGGCGCGCTGGCCCTGCTGCTACTCACATCGGGCATGGACCTGGACCTCCAGCAGGCCCCGGGGACCTACATCACACCTTGCTCTTGCCTCCCTTACAGCTGAAAAAGGTCCATGCTTGTGCCCTGGCCCTGCTGAAATTCCCTCTCCATTTAGCCGAGGCAGAGAGTCGGCCTCCTGTCTCCCTTTACGGTCGAAAAAGATGTGCTCCTGGGCGCGCTGGCCCTGCTGCTACTCACATCGGGCATGGACCTGGACCTCCAGCAGGCCCCGGGGACCTACATCACACCTTGCTCTTCCCTCCCTTGCAGCTGAAAAAGGTCCATGCCTGTGCCCTGGCCCTGCTGAAATTCCCTCTCCATTTAGCCGAGGCAGTGAGTCGGCCTCCTGTCTCCCTTTACGGTCGAAAAGATGTGCTCCTGGGCGCGCTGGCCCTGCTGCTACTCACATCGGGCATGGACCTGGACCTCCAGCAGGCCCCGGGGACCTACATCACACCTTGCTCTTGCCTCCCTTACAGCTGAAAAGGTCCATGCTTTTGCCCTGGCCCTTCTGAAATTCCCTCTCCATTTAGCCGAGGCAGTGAGTCGGCCTCCTGTCTCCCTTTACGGTCGAAAAAGATGTGCTCCTGGGCGCGCTGGCCCTGCTGCTACTCACATCGGGCATGGACCTGGACCTCCAGCAGGCCCCGGGGACCTACATCACACCTTGCTCTTGCCTCCCTTACAGCTGAAAAGGTCCATGCTTTTGCCCTGGCCCTTCTGAAATTCCCTCTCCATTTAGCCGAGGCAGTGAGTCGGCCTCCTGTCTCCTTTACGGTCGAAAAAGATGTGCTCCTGGGCGCGCTGGCCCTGCTGCTACTCACATCGGGCATGGACCTGGACCTCCAGCAGGCCCCGGGGACCTACATCACACCTTGCTCTTCCCTCCCTTGCAGCTGAAAAAGGTCCATGCCTGTGCCCTGGCCCTGCTGAAATTCCCTCTCCATTTAGCCGAGGCAGGTGAGTCGGCCTCCTGTCTCCCTTTACGGTCGAAAAAGATGTGCTCCTGGGCGCGCTGGCCCTGCTGCTACTCACATCGGGCATGGACCTGGACCTCCAGCAGGCCCCGGGGACCTACATCACACCTTGCTCTTGCCTCCCTTACAGCTGAAAAAGGTCCATGCTTTTGCCCTGGCCCTTCTGAAATTCCCTCTCCATTTA